>NC_056741.1:270768649-271043649 GCF_019279795.1 Protopterus annectens | reverse complement strand
GCTTTACCATAAATATGATTTTGTGCACTCGTAGAAATTAATTCCCAGCCTAGAGGAGACGTCCTTATTAAATAATCATATTTTTTATGACTTAAACATCTATACATTATTAATCCCTCTCAGCAGTTTAAGTGAATAGTAGTCTAGAAAAACTTGAAGGGTATGTCATGTTGACAGTTTTTTTGTTTACCAGCTAATACTTTCTCTTATCACAGTAAATTCTGTGATACCACAACAAGACGTAGTATTGCTATGCCTTTTACTTCTGTCACTTTTCTCCATTCACTTAACACCAGACTCTTCAGCTTAGTTGATATTATTGTATTATTCTGTCATATTGTAATTGTATTTTGTTCCCTCTGTTCTTTTACTACATTGTACTAATGTGTGAACTATTCCTTCTTTGCAATTTACATTAATGCATTTTTCTGCCTTTGGCCAGGGCTATGACTAAAATTGTCCATAGACCATGTTACAACATGTAGTATAGCAGTATAGATCCCCTTCAGTTAAATATAGAAATTCACATCAAATAGACAGATGGACAAATAAATGCAGTACTTAACTAATTAATCCATAAATAAATAAATAAATAAATACAGGAACTATTTGAACAGTCCATGCTCCATGGCGCGACTGATAACTGTGTAACACTATAGTAGAAATGACTAGATAGGCTGAGGGTTCTAATCCCAATACTGTCCAGTGTGTGTGTGTGTGTGTGTGTGTGTGTGTGTGTGTGTGTGTGTGTGTGTGTGTGTGTGTGTGTGTGTGTGTGCGTGTGTTTGGGTTGAGAATCATATCCTGTCTGGGTTATATCATTTAAAAAATAACTAGATAGGTAGGGTTTCTAATCTCCATGCTGGCAACTGTTTGTGTGTGTGTTTGTGTGAGAATCATATAAAATAGCTCAGATGGCTTAGTGATACATTGCTGTTGTTATGGTGTACAGGGTTCTGAGTTCAAGACCTGCAAGGGCTGATTATTATCTCTTCAAGAGAAATCTTGAAGAGTGGATGGGAAACAGAAAATCCACCCCAGGGATCACTCCAGTGGCTCTACTTGACAGAGGCACTAGGAACTAAGGTTGGGTGGCATGATGCCAGGGTAATCCTATGGGCTAGGCTTGTAAAGGCTCCAGGGCCATTAGCCTACTGCACACTTATGAACTTTGTTATTGACTTGTCAGCATGTTTTTATACAGTTAACTACCTTGTTTGTGAATAGGCTTACTGCAGTGGTCCTGGCTGTGCAGAAACAGAAATGGTGATTTGATCACCAGGCAGAATAAAATGCAGAGAACCAAATGAGAATTCTGTTTTTTTTTTTTTTGCTACCAAGGCATCATTCTGTGGGAATGGTATAGGGATTTGTGCTGAGACAACTTATGTTTTTTATTTTCACTAATGAATTATTGACTTATTATTGAGACACAGATAATACAGAATGCAGCAGTTTTGCGGAATGCTGCTTCACTCTGAAATGCATGTAGAGCTATTGCATAGTTTGTTCACTCAGGGTGGATAGCTGTTTGACAGTGGTCACCCACTGAATACTCAGACACAAAGGTCATGTTATGTGGGACAGAAAACTCTCATGAGTTGCATTTCTTGGTGATGGTGATACTGTAAGCAGCTAAAAGAGACCTCTGGGTGAGAACTGTTTAAAAACAATACAAGCCTGCAAACTATTATAAACTATTAACAGAATCTGGTAGCTGAAGTGTCTACAGAGGTCAATAAAGAAGAACAACAGTGAAAACTCAGAAGGAGACTAAAATCAGCATGTTTCCGAGGTAGGAAGAGTGAATAGTAATGGCATCTAAAGCAGAAAATTCCTCAGTTTCCTTAGAGGGAAAGTTTTATCAAATACACTATGATATCTTTAATAAAATCTCTTCCCTGTTGGAATACATAGAGACAAATAATAGCAGTCTGCAATGTTTTAATAGGGCATTCATAGGAAATAACTGGTATGCAAACTGCTGAAAATGAAATCTTAAAGAAGAAGATGAAACTGCAATTAAAATATGAACAAATGGAATAGAATATGGTAGAACATGAGGATAGGTCACACCCTGGCAACTTGAGGTTTACAGCAATGACTGAACAAATCACAGGAAAGGACTGCAAAGAAAATGTGAGAAAGTACCTCAGCACATGGACTGGACATTGTGTTACTGATTTTAAAATAAAAAGAACTCATAGAGTAAATATTCTTAATCTGAGACTGAGAAAGCAACAGGACCTGTACTGATTAAACTGCAGACAAGTCATCTATAGGTGGAAATTTTATTTATTTTGTGGAGGAAGGGAATAATCTCAAAGGTCAAATTTATCATGTGGATAAAGAATTTTTATTACAAACCTGAATTAACAAAATGAGGTTCACAAGTAGTTGCTAGAAATGCAATCCAAGAGACCATTAATGAACCTAGCCCAAATGTCCAATTGTCCCAAAGCATTAGTCAAGTGACTAACTCAATATCAAACAGTAGGCAAATGAAGACTCAGAGGAAAAGTATGATGCCAACTCATTAACAGTTCATTGCCTTAAATTTCCTCACCAACTTCCAGACTCCATGTCAGTGCTTTTCATTGGAGTTTGCAGAACTGAAACTTCATAGCAGATTATTGCACCTTGCATTACTTTGCGTCTTCTACCCACTTGGATTAAAAACATATACAGACCCTTAGCAGGCAGAAGATAAACTGCCAAAAAGGAAAGAATACTTTGAAATAGGACAAGGTAGGGAGGGAACAAGCAACAAGTCAAAAATTACAAAAAAAGCAAACTATGGACACTTAGTGGAAATGTTCCCTGATAATCCCTTTCCTGTTTTCCCAAAAAAAATAGTGGCTGAAAGAAAACAGATGGTGCAGTTTCTTTTTTTAAAAGTGACAGATTCCATTCAAAAATACACTGGGAACACTGACTAAGGATAGTAATTAAATGGATATATGTTTATACAGTAAGGGATATGATATAAACAAAATGTGAGTTGCACTCCAAATAATACTTTAAAGACATTGAAATAAGTAAGTACTGGAGAATAAATAATTAGTTGATTAAAATAAATATAAAATATAGGTACTATATATTACATTTTATTTAAAAATAACAGCTCATATTTTATTGAAGGGGGAGCTATACTGCATGCTGTCTGGTGAAAGTGTTATTTGTTTTCAAACTGCAAACTGAGTTATGTTGTTTTCAATAAGAGTTCTATGACAGTGGGAGAAGGAAGGAAAAAAAGAGGCAAAGGTAAGGTGAAACTGAAAAAATACGATCAAAGCAAAAAGACAATAATTAATACAATTAGCTTTGGTAATGCCTGCACTAGGTACAGGAGTAAATACAGTATAAAAGAGGTATGTATGCTGATTTTAAAACAGAACAGATAGCAAGATTCACAAAAATAATGTACTGTAAACATTGAGAAACTTAAATGCAAAGAATATATGATTAGGCAAGGGTGCTGAGTATAACTAGAATATAAAATGCACATTGGATGATATTTTAAAAATCATTCAAATTAGTATGTAGCAGTGAGAAAATAACTATATTATATTGTATGCTGTTTATTTTCAGACTTCCAAATGACACATTTTCAATATGAAGACTGATCTATTTTGTTTCTAGTGTTAGTGGAAATTATCATCCATGACAGGCTGTGCTTGTTTACAGGAAGACGAAGTTGCTTGTCTGGATAGCAGGTCTGATCTTCTGAAAATATTTAAAAAAAAAATAAAGTTAAATGGGGGACTGTTAAAAAAAGAACATATTTCCAGAATGAACAACCTGCACAAATAAATAAAAATTGAGTAAAAATTTAAAGTGAAAATATACTAAACAAAAGATCGTAAGTAGCAATGTTTGGCTATCTGTTAGCACACAATGATAAGAGAGTCAGATTCAGAAATAATATATTTAAATTGCTAGTTGCAGATATGTGCAAATACAGATTAGTGTTTTATAAAAGGTATTCCCCAGCCTAAAGTTGTAAATCAGGATTTAATTAGAAGGAGCTTTACAGTGCTGTTAGCTCTATTGCTGTGAGAAATTATTTATATAGTTAATGTATTTATTTAGAGTAGGTAAAGAAATGTATGTTGTTTTATTGAAAATAAGAAGTCATATACAATTGGGACATTATTATAAAGAAATATATAATGTGACACACAAATGAGAGAAAGGAACTATGAATACTAGCTTGTAACAGATAGGCAAAGAAAATATGTAAGTAGAATAATAGATAATCTTTACCATGTTACAATTTGACTTAATGGTATGGAACTTTTATGAACTGATGGACAATAAAAAAATACAATATACTAAGTTATGCTTACAGTAGTAATACACAGATGATAATGCTACAATTAATGCACCTGAATAATAAACAGTATGGAAGCTTTATAAAGAAAAGTGGAGAGGATAGTTTCTTTTCTAGAATAGAAGGAGAGTGTAATAAACAAAATTAAATATAAAGGGCATCAGAATAAAGACTGAGGGCAAATTAAGGTTAGGTAGGAAAGATTTATAGTGGTGACAATTTGTTGGCACAGCATAAAAATTACACTGCCTACAGTATATATTCTAACAAAAGCACTGAGGCAAGATATAGGGAATAGTATAGAAAAGGTTATAGCCCTTCATCAAGGGTATATGGCAGCTTCTGGAGAGTGGAGTGCTGTAGGAATTAAGAATGATCTCTGGAGGGCTACAGTGTCATACAATAACAGATGAGGGTAGATGCTTAGAGAAATATATGCATGTATTTTGGCTGATTCATGTCATACAAAATTAGACAAAATTAAGTGGGATCTGTACATTTCAGCACCATGTTTTGAGGTCAGCACTAGATAGATGTCACATATTGAAAGAATACTGTAACATGGTATGAACCATGAAAACAAATCTAGTGACAGTCTCAGACCATGCAGCTAGACATGTTAGGTTTTGTAAGTGAGGAAAAACTCTATTGTGATAAACGTTGGCAATTTCTGGTATTTAGTTTGAAAAGGGCACATTCTAATGCTTGGACAGATCAAACTGTAAGTGAAGTGTTAGTAGATCTTAATCTAAGCAATAAAGAGCTTGCAAATGATTGATGTAATTGTAAATTGAAGATTAGAAGTGGTCACAATGAAGGAAATCAGATATAGCATAGTAGGTATTTAGAGGGCTTTAAAAAATAAGGGATTTACATCAGAAAAAAATTATAAGTGGAACATAAGAGGCTGAAGAGCAGTTTAAAGAAGATAGTCTGTCTATACAAGAGAACTTAGAAAATACAAATGAGCCTAGAGCAATTGTTTTCAAGCAACTCTTTTTTGACAACAACCCCAGGTCAGCCAAATTACTAACTAAATGTGTAAGCCAAGAAGAAGATGAAAGGATGATAACTAAAATCAGCAATTATAAGACTGGTAGGGTAGAAGTAGGCTCATGGAAATTTATAAATATAATGGCTAATTATTATAACGTGCCATAGACAAGATGTAGAGGTTTTTAATAAGGTATCATACTTTATAACTTCCTTAGTTACCAGAGGTAGAAGAAGGGGGTATTTACATCACAAATGAAGGAAAATGAAATTAAAGAAGCAATATGAAACCAGGAAAAAGGGAAAAGTCATGGAAGTGATGGAACTTAGACATAAGTGTGCAGAAAGAAGGAACAGAAACTAATGAAAGTCTTGCTGACACTTTTTAACAATATGTTTCTAGGTGGGGATATGTCCTTGACACACGAAGAAGTAGGATTGGTAGTTATAGCAAAGGAGGAGAATGATCGTCTTTATCCAGGGTGCTACGGAATTATTTCAATTTTTTATCATGATCTTGATAAGAATTATAGCTTGGATCAGTGTAGATTTACAGAAGGTAGGCAAACATTTGACAACATTGACAGAACCATTATAATTCAAAACCTAGACAGCAATAATAATATACTAATGTTGATAGGTTTGGACACTAAAACGCCTTTTACACAGTGAACTTGGAATTCAAGAAGGAATCTCTTGATGCATTTGGGTTTCAGTGAAGACAGACAACATTAATATTTAATAGCTACAAGGTGCTTAAGCTATTATGAAGTATGATGATGAGGCATTGAAAGCATTTAGTCTTATGAGTGGAACAAGCCTGGGTTACCCACTTCCACTATTACTATTTGCTTTGTATTTTGACCATTAGAGACATACGAAAATTAAATATAATTGAATATAAATGAAGAAAGACTAATGAGAAAATGACTCACTCGTGGGCAACATAGTACTATGTGTTACCAGCCCAGAATGTAATATAAGATTTTATTTTACTAATTTAGCAGGAGTTAAAGTAAATGAAGAAACATTGATCATAGTCATGAATTATGCCCAGACATGAGACTTGGTACAGACATCTCCTTTTTGCATGTTGTAACAATATACGACACTTTAAAATTTGTCTAAAATGGAATGTTCAGAAAGCTGCTAAAGAAATGTGGGAAGAAATTGCTGAAAATAGTAACTCAAGCTTGGCTCGATCTTTCTTGTAGTTTTTACTAAATGGTTTGTCTATCTGACCTTTTGCCCTTTCTTTTGTAAGACTATATAAATTGCTATTTGTGGGCATACACAATAAGATTCAAATGATTAAGATGTTTTTGTTCCCACTGGCTCTTTACGTAGGTCAGTGTATGTAGATGTATGTATGTAGATGTATGTATGTATCAACTGAGTGGTCAGATGTGGAACAATATGAAAAAAAAAATTAAGCAGTTTATTTAGGATAACAAAAGAGAATGAGCACCATGGGAAAAACTAGTACTGACAAAGAAACAGGATGGTTTGGAAATACCAGATATGGAGGTATATTATATAGTTAATATTTTATTCAGGATTAAGAATACACACCCAAATGGAACAGTATGGTAAGCACAGTCCCTGTCAAAGTAACTTACAGGATCATATGTTGGCAATTATGCAGATTTAGGAAAGGAATATAAAGAGCATTATGTATAGTTTCACATACATAATACTGTTAAGCAGGCCTTTACTTTAAAGGAAGTTACACCTTGGAAAAATAGAATTGCACCAATATAATATATATATATATATATATATATATATATATATATATATATATATATGTATATATATATATATATATATATAGAGAGAGAGAGAGAGAGTGAGAATGTCATAAGAAAGACACAGAAAAAATGTAATAAGCATTCAGAAAAGAAAACAAAAAAAAGATTTTATGAGCAGATGATAAAAGGGAATAAATTAATAAAATGCAATGAAGCTAGAAAGGCTTTTAGATTACTGAACTCTGACAATTTGCATATAGAGATCTGATGTTAGAACCAAAGGAAGAAGTGTAGATGCTGGATAGTAAATTTGTTAAATCGGAAACAGTAGATTTTTACATCTGTGGCCAGAACAGAAATGGCTGCTAGGAAAAGAGTAATAACTAGAACACGTAAGGCATTATGAGACTTGAGAAGACAATACAGTATAAAATGAAAAATAGTAAGCAGTGAATTATTACATATAGATATTGTAAATGACCAATGGAGGGAAATGTATCTTAGCCCTAGATATAAAACTAAATTAAGAACATTTAAATGTTTGCACAAATATTTCTATAACCCTACATAGGCAAGAGGCATTATATTGGAGCTGTGATGGTTCAGAAAGAGGTTCACGAAAGCATATATATATATATATATATATATATATATATATATATATATATATATATATATATATATATATATGGGTTCCTATCAGTTTGTCAAAACTTCAGCAGTTCGAACACCATATGTTTGAACTGTGAAGTTCGAAAACTGATTATCGCGAAGCCGCGGAACACCAAATTCTTTCCCAGGGAAAGAATTTGGTGGGCCGTTTCTGTGGCTTTGCGATTTTCAGCACTGTGGTGGAAAGTTACGGTTCGGGTTCAGGTAAGAGTGCGATTGTGTGGACGTTAGGGTTAGGGCATGGGTTAGGTGAGTTAGGGTTAGGGCGTGGGTGAGGTGGGTGTGCGATAGTTACAGACTTTAGGGTTAGGGTGGGATAGGTGAGTTAGGGTTAGGCCGCGGGTCAGATGAGGGTGCGATAGTGATGGACCTTAGGGTTAGGGTTTGGATTAAGGTAAATGGATAGATAGTAGTGTATGTACAGTTCAGTGTAGGGTTAGATGTAGGATTTTGAGTGTATGTGTGTGAATTGCTGTTTATTTGGTGTGCTTGTATTGTGTGCGTGTTTCTTGGAACAGCAATTTTTTTCCCTGGGAAAACAAATTGCTGTTCTAAGCCTTCAATGGTTTTGCACTTCAAGGTTAGAAGTTCGAACATATGGTGTTCAAACCCCTGCCGTTTCGATGAAGTGATATAGACCCTATAAATATATATATATATATATATATATATATATATATATATATATATATATTTTTAGGAATGTAGGTTCATAGGTTCATAGGTTCATACTAGGCTATCTGCCCGAGGGCATTTACAAGCCTAGCCCATCGTTTTGTGGCTTACGCCACCCCTTTAGTATGGGGAACTATACCCATTATTTTGCTGTGCCTCTGTCGAGCAGTGACACTGAGGTAATCCCTGGGGTATATCTGCGATCTCCCATCCATTGGTCAAGATTTCTCTTGAACAAGGCCAGCGAGGTGCTCTGCCTCACATGTACCGGGATTCTGTTCCACAGCATAGGGAGTCTTTGGGTGATGAATCTATCCCTCCAGCACGTCCTATTAATAGCCGTGTCGAGGTTTAAGTCTCCCGCCCTTGTGGCTCTGATGGATCTAGATTTTTGAGGTGAAGCATATTCATCAAATCTGGGTTTGACATGGCCTTGTATGTTAGGCAAAGGTCACCTCTGAGCAAGCGGTGAGCGACTGAATAGAGCTGGAGTTCTTTCAGTCGGGCAGCATAGGATAGATTTTTGAGACCCTTTATCCTTTTGGTGAGGAACTTTTGTGGCCTCTCCAGCTGCTGCAAGTGTCGGGTCAGATACATTCCAAATGGGGCATTGTACTCAATCATTGGTCTGATGAGTGATGAGTAAAGGGAGACTATAACCTCCCTTGATCTAGATGAGAATCCCTTCATGATAAGGTGGGCAATGTAGAAGGTCTTCCTAACTACTTTAGCTACATGGGTGTCGAATGACAGACTACTATCAACCTGGGTCCCCAGGTCCCTGATAACTTCTTCTGTGCTCAGTGGATTGCCTCCTATTTGGTAGCTAGGGGTAACCTTGTTTTTCCCGAAGGGTATGACTATGCATTTTTTGGCATTTAACTTTAGGCCGTGGCTCTGGCACCAGTTATCCGTTTCTGTGAGACCCTTCTGAAGGATATCTGGTTTTCTACTATGGCGCCCAGTTTGCAGTCATCTGCAAACTTTGTCAGCCATAACCCTCCTGTGTTTGCTTGTACTTCAGAAAAGTAGATGCCAAACAAGAGTGGGCCCAGGACTGAGCCCTGTGGGACACCACTTGTGACAGGCTTTGAGTCTGACATGGCGCCAGCAACTCTGACCCTGTGGGTTCTGTCACTCAGCCAGTTTGCAACCCATCTTGTGATGTATGGGTTAACATTTAAGCTGATGAGTTTTTCAATGATACCCGAGTGGGGTATTGTATCGAAGGCCTTAGCCAGATCGAGGTAGGCTGTATGGACTGCCTTTCCCTCATCAATGGCTTTGGTGACTGTTTGAAAAAGTCAACCAAGTTTAAAAGGCATGATCTGCCTTTGACAAAGCCAAACTGGGTTGGATCCAAAGTCTGCAAATTCCCAATGTCTTTATTTATGAGGTCCATTATGATCCTCTCCATGGCTTTGCAGATAAGGCTTGTCAAGCTAATGGGCGGTAATTACCAGGGTCGGTGGAGGCACCGCCTTTGTGAAGTGGGACCACAGTTGCAGTGCGCCACTCCTGGGTGCGTATCCAGAGGTAAGACTTTGATTAAACAGCTGTCCTAGCTGTGGGTTTAATTCCTCATTGAGTTCGTGGAGCACACAGCCGGGGACACCATCAGGTCCCATGGATGCTGTGTTTTTGCTTTGGAGAGAGCAGTTCTCACTTGGGCGCTGGAGATGTTTGGGGGCTGCAATCATTTGGTATAGATATCTCTCCTTTTGGGGGGGGGGGAGAAGTTTGCACTGAACCTGTCAGCCAGTATGTTGGCAATGTCTGTAGGATCAGTAATCTTCACATCATTTTGAACTAGTTCTGAGCATATCTGGGAGTTTCCTCCTAGGTTTCTAACATAGCTAAAGAAGGCCTTATGATTGTCTTTTGAGTCTTTAGCTATTTTTCTCTCGAAATTTGCTTTGGATGATTTTATGAGAGCTCTTAGTTTTTTACTTATAGTGATCAAGGGTGTCTTACCTTTTAAGGATTTTGCTCTATCTTGTAGTAGCTTCCTCCTTTTGTTGTAGAGTTTGTTTATGGCTGGGGTCCACCAGACTGGACGCTTGCCTTTGGTACAAAGAGTCTTTGTTTTGCTTGGGATTGCCTTATCCATGCAGTCCTGCAGGTGCTGGTAGAAGGCATTTGTAAGTGATTCAGCGGCTTGAGTTTCGATGTACAGGCTCACTTCAGTACAAAATGAATTGAACGATATGCTAACCTTTATACTTGGAAGAGAATTTTACTATAGTATATACATGTCCTTTCTGAGTTGTAATTTAACATTTACAAAAGAGGTAAGAGCATTGTTATCCTTAATATTGATAGTTGCTAAGAAAGCCATTAACTGAACAATTGAAAATGAAATCCAAACCATCAGTAAGAGAAGAAAAAAACATGATAACAGAGATTAAAAATTATGACACTGAGAACTGTTAGGAAAAGAAACCAAGCCAAATGGACAAACCTTGTGATGTAGTAAAATCAGACCAAGGGGATCTAAAGGTGTTACTGCTCAATGTCCAGAATGTAAACAAGATACTCTGCGTCCTCCAGGCTCTCCTCACCTCACAGAATGTGGACATCTGTGCAGTTACTGTGACATAGGTGAAAGTCACAGACAGCAACCCAGCAGTACAGGGGTACAATGCCTTCCACACATTCAGGCCTGCTGCTGCACATGCAGGGACTGATGGTGGAGGGGTGTCAATCTATATCAAAAACAACATTACCTCATGACTAGCTAGACAGAATGACACACTTGAACTTCATTTCCAGCTCCCCATAGTCAAAATCCCATATCATATCTTTGCAAGCTACAGGTCACCATTTATTACCATAGAAACCCATAAATCATACTTGGACATATTGGAGACTTTCTACATTCAACCCAATACCATATTCATTGCTGACTTCAACTAAATCACTAAAAACTGGGATATTTACATTCCAGACTTACAGGAATTTGGACTTTGTAAACACAAGTACCATGAATGAGTTATGAAATGGAATGTTTGGCTATACCCACACTGGGATGAATCTGAATGGTTTGTTAGTATATATAGATTTGGTAAGGGACCTGGGTTTAGCTCAATGCCAAGTGAGAATATTAGAAGGATTAATAGTGCTTCATGTAGTGTTTTTAAGCTACACTTGTCCTAACACAATCAATGAAGCAATCTCATTTCTTTTTTTGTGTGGAGAAAGGCAGGTTGCTGAGGTGGATGAGAGAAGGTGGAATTACTGAAGTTGAGATTGAGAGCTGTGAATGGGTAGTGATACTCAGAGAAAAGTATTGTGGGAAGGAAAGTTAGTGCTCTATTTACATTGGCAATTTTGTATTGAAATAAAATCCATGATTAGTAGAGAGAAATATAGTTTTAATAGTAATAGCATAAGATCATTAAATTGAAAGGTTTAGGTGGTTATTTATCGGGTCATGTTGAAAAAAAAATGTGTCTGTCTATAGGTGTAGTGTGTCGCATGCGTGTGTGTATGTGTGTGTGTGTGTGTGTGTGTGTGTGTGTGTGTGTGTGTGTGTGTGTGTGTGTGTGTATGTGTGTGTGTGTCTGTGTGTGTGTGTGTGTGTGTGTGTGTGTGTGTGTGTGTGTGTGTGTGTGTGTGTGTGTGTGTGTGTGTGTGTGCGCACGCATGTGTGTGTGTGTGTGTGTGTGTGTGTGTGTGTGTGTGTGTGTGTGCATGTGTGTGTGTGCATGCATGCATGTGTGTTAAGTTACCGCTATATAACTGAAGCATATAAAACTGAATATTGTAATATCAATTTTGTATTGTATCATCATTAGTTTGCAGAATGTCATAGGTTCATAAGAGGTTACTAGGCTAGCGACTCTAGAGCCTTTACAAGCCTGGCCATGGTAATCCCAAGTATCTCCATTTGTTCTTTTTGGGTGGTTTACAGAACCAATTTATGAACAGAGCAGGTCTGTGATCAACACTGCCTACCCCTGTCCATGAGAGATATAGGTGCCACCCCAGGGGTGAACTTTTGGTTTCCCATCCAGTTATCTAGGTTGCATTTGAATAAGGTCAGTGAGGAGCTCTGTTTTACATGAATAGGACATCTAATCCAGAGAAATAGCAGTCTCTGGGAGACATATCTGTCGCTTCAGCATGTTCTGTTAAAGTCACAAGCTAGAATGAGGTCAAGAGAGCAAGTGACTCTTATGCCATTTGACTTGCAGATGTGCAGCATTTCCATTAGGGCAGGGCTGGAGATTGCCCCATAGGCCAGGCACAAGTCACATCTCAGCAGCCTATAAGATACAGAGTAAAGTGACAGGGCTATCAGCCTGACTATGTAGGCCATGGTTTGGAGTCCCTGTATTTTCTTAGTGAGAAACTTCTGAGGTCTCTTCAGCTGCTTCAGGTGTCTGGTGAGGTACATGCAAAAGAGTGCATTATACTCTATATTAGTGGTTTGATAAGGGTCAAATACAGTGGAGGTACACTATTCCTTGACCTGGATGATATGACCTTGCTTATGAGATGTGCTATGTAGAAGGCCTTCCTTACCATTGTGGAAACTTGGTGGTCAATGTTCAGATTGCTATGAACCTGTGTTCTCAAGTCTCACATCACTGGGTTGGAACTCATGTGGGGTTGCTGTCAGTATTGTAATTTGCAGGGAATTCCATTTTACCAAAGGGAATAATAATGCACTTTTTGCATTTTGTTTTAGACCATGGCTTTGGCACCTATCATTTGTTTTTGTTAGCCCTTCTTGTAATATAGTGACATCATTGGGGGGACTCAATGATTGCTCTCGGTTTGCAATCATCATCAAACCTGGTGAACCTAAGGCCATCTACTTTGGTCTAGACTTCTGAGAAATAGATGCCGAACAGTAAGGGACCCAGCATAGACCCTTGTGGTACTTCACTGGTGATGGGTCTACTGCTGGAGGTGAAGTCACCAGTTTTGACACAGTGTGTTCTGTCAGTGAGCCAATTGGCTACCCATCTAGTTATATAAGGGTTAATCCCTATCTTGGAGAGTTTATCAACGATGCCAGAGTGGGGAATTGTATTGAAAGCATTAGCAAGGTCGAGATAGGCAGTGTGCACTGTCTTACCTTCATCCATGGCTTTGGTGACTTTCTCAAAGAAGTCCAAAAGGTTTAATAGACATGCTCTATGCTTATCAAAGCCAAATGAGGTAGAGGCCAGCATTTGGAGGTCACCTATGTCCTTGTTGATAAGGTCCATTATAATTCTCTCCATGGCCTTACAGATGAGGCTGATTAGACTTATGGGTCTATAGTTATCAGGATCAGTTGTTGGCTCCCCTTTGTGTAGGAGGATTACTGTTGTAGTTCTCTATTCTGCAGGAACATAGCCAGTTCTCAAGCTATGATTAAAAATAATGCCAAATGTGTCCACTAGGTCTTGTTTTAGATTGTTTAGTAAATGACCTGGGATATTATCTGGTCCTATTAAGGCCATGTTTTTGGCCTTGGCAAGTGCAGAGATGACCTGTTCTCTAGAGATACTAGGCAGAGGGCTGGTGTCAGTTATACTTTGGGATATGGTAGGTGGGGATGGGGGGGGGGGGTTACGCTGAATCTGTCAGCTAGCATGTTGGCGATATCTTCAGGTGTAGTATGCATGATCCCATCTACAACCAATTTGGAACATAGCTGGGCATTCCTTTGTAGACACCGGACATAGTTAAAGAATGCTTTATGATTATCCTTGGCTAGGGATGCAATTTAAGTTTTGTAATTTACTTTAGAAAACTTTACAAGATTTCTGATTTTCTTGTTTAGGCTTAGGAGGGAGCTGTTCCTCTGCAGAGTGATATCCTTCTTGCTTTTGTACTTCAGTTTCTTCCTCTTGTTATATAATCTGCTTATAAGTGCACTACAGTGGCTTGCTTTTATGGGAAGACCTGGTTTTGATCTGGTCAGGTGCAGCAAAGTTTATGCAGTCACTTAAGTGTCTGCACAGGGCATTTGCATACACTTCTGCACAGTGACCATTGACTTCTGCGATTGTTCATAGGTTCATAGGTTCATAGGTGGGTACTAGGCTATCTGCTCAAAGGCATTTATAAGCCTAGCCAGAATGTTTTGGCTTTCGCCACCCCCTCAGATTAGTTCCCTGTGCCTCTGTCCAGCAGAGCCACTGAAGGTAAACTTTTTGTTTCCCATCCACTCATCAAGGTTTCTTTTAAAGAGTGTTAGTGAGGAGCTCTGTCTAATGTAGATTGGGATCTTGTTCCAAAGCATGGGAAGTTTCTGGGACAGGGATCTATCCCTCCAGCACGTCCTATTTATTGTTGTGGTGAGGTTTAGATCCCTAGAGTGTGTGGCACAAGGGGATAAGGTTTTCTTTAGGTAGAGCATGTCCATCAATTCTGGGTTGGACATGGCCTTGTATGTCAGACAGAGATCAACTCTGAGTAGGCGGTATGCAACCGAGTACAACTGGAGTTTCTTCAGTCGAGTTGCATAGGGCATCTGTTTGAGGCCAATGATCCTCTTGGTGAGGTACTTCTGTGGTCTTTCCAGCTGTTGCAGGTGTCTTGTAAGGTACATCCCAAATGGGGCATTGTACTCTAAGATAGGTCTGATGAGTGATGAGGGGTGGTGGTATGAAGCTTTTTATACCATTGCTTAGTAGGCCGTAGTTAACTTTGGTGAAGTTTTTTTTATAATTTTTGTTCCTGTGAGGCTGTCAGTTCTAGTAGTTACCTTAAACAAGTGGTCTGACCTAACCAGGGAGGGCATCACGCATGGGGAAGTACAGTGACCCAACAATATTGGTGAGTACTATTTCCAGAGCATTACAGCCCCTAATGGGGGTACAGATTATTTCTTCCAGAGCATTTGTGTTAACAAAGTTCAGGAACCTCTGAGTGAGCATGTTTTTGCTTGTGTATGTCCCTCAGTCTATGGGAGGGTAGCTGAAATCTCCCATAACTAAAGTGGTGGGCTGTATGGTGAGGAACTCCAGTAAATCAAGGTAGGTGGTATGCTTATCCTGGTTCATGGTGGGGGATCTATAGCTAGCAATGATGTGGTGTGATACTTTCCCAATAGTTAATTGGACATGGAGTAGTTCGAGAGAGTCATGCTAGTTGACCAGTCTCGAAGTGTATTTGGTTTTAATGAAGATAGATACACCTACAACTTTGGTTCCTTCAGGCTCATTTTGAGGTCTGAATATGTAGAAAGCACTGCAGCCTTGCATGGCTTGGATGCCCTCAGCAGCCTTGAACCATGTCTCAGTCTCTGCACAGACATCAGCATCCTCTAAGGTAAGGAGTGCTTCCAGGGAGTGCAGTTTCATGTTTAAACTCCTAGCATTAAGCAGCACAACCCTGAGTTTGTCTTGATTAGATTTTGTTACATTGGAAAATTTATTGTTTTGACATTACCTATAAAAGGCACTATGGGGGATACAAGGGCATTTGCCAGTATCCGATTGCCTGGGGGGATAGGTGCAGAACATCTCTAGCAAAGCAGAAAGGTCTGTCTACCATATCCTCACAGGCTGATAGATACTGGATCCCCCTGGAGTGCACCAGAAGCTGAGCCAATTGTTGAATTCAGTCATTTTTTATTTATATTGTGGCATTATCCTGGGATACTGCTTAGGGCTAGGGGCATACCTGTCTGGGACACGTGTCTTTTCATATATTCCAGAGAGGTAAATCTCAAGTCATTCACTCCAGCATGGACAGTGACAGTCATACCAGTACTTGTTGTTAAATGACTTGAGTGCATGCGTGATTTGTTGGATCCTCACAACTAATAGGCAGCTGAACGTGACTTTCTCCTTGTCCAGTCTGGTGAGGGGGACATTTGTGTATCTC
This sequence comes from Protopterus annectens, assembly GCF_019279795.1. Classification (NCBI taxonomy): domain Eukaryota; kingdom Metazoa; phylum Chordata; order Ceratodontiformes; family Protopteridae; genus Protopterus; species Protopterus annectens. The sequence continues at coordinate 271,027,395 of NC_056741.1, read as the reverse complement.
ACTCTGGAGTCACCTATGACAAAGACATTTGATATGTTTTGCCTTAGGGGGTTATTTGTTGAGACACAGGTGTGTCATATTATTGATTGGCATTTTGTCATTAAGTATATCTTTTTCAGTAAAGTGATACCACGCTTTTACATTTTTAATTTTAACTATAACATGGAAACCATCAAGAGGTGGTAACATCACTTTACTAACAGAGCAAGAAGAGCTCAAATGGATATTTAGATTTAAATCTCATATATATATATATCCTTGACTAAATAATATAGTAAGTCACCAAAGTACCAACACTCGGAATAAAAGATGAAAACTGTAGTTCATTTATTTCATAAAGTAGTAAGCGCTTTCGGGTTTTAACGAAACCCTTCTTCAGACATATAACTGATAAAAGTTTCAGAGTATATTTAAATGAAAAAAGGCGCCAAAAAGCATTTAGACCACTTTTAAAATCTCAGTAAATATCATTTTTGTCCACTAGATGGTATCAAAGACAAACTTTTCAATGGAAAATTACTGAGAATGCTAATAGAATTCAGTGCCTACTATGTTTCAAAGAATGTATGTAAACAAGATGCATTACGAAACAATGAAATGCTTCATTACTCTCAAAAAACAAGAAATAAAATGGATAATAAGAATGCAGTCAGATAGAGGTAGTGGTATAAATGAAAGAATTTCGATAAGGCCATTTCTCAAGGATAGACCACAGAATCATCATGCATGATCATGTATTGACAAATTGTAGTTTATTTATATGCTTCTTCAAGTAATTAGTATTTGCACAATTTATTGTTATACGATTGATTCAAAGACATATTTTTATGTGTTTTGAAGTAGATGTGTGCATATTTTTATATTTTATATACTTATTTGCACTCTATAAGCTCATACATATATGTATGTGTTTTGACACAATAGTCTAGGTACATGAATAGGAGCCTAATGACAATGATTTTAAATGTTTTTTAGATGTTTACAATGAATTTTTCTATGTATATATATTTTTATACACATGGATGTTATAGGCAATAATACATGTAAACATCAATGTATTTTCTGCTTTTATTCATGTATTCTATGCTTTTATTTTTCTTTTTGATTATATTGGTATGCCATATTAGCAACTGTTTATATATGAATATAATTTTTCAGTATTTATATTTATATATATATTTTATTTGATGAACTCTTAGATATATATTTAACTGCAAATTTGCATTTGAACAGGTTTGAGAGTAATTAAGCATTACATTGTTTCGTAATGCATCTTGTTTATATACATTCTTTGAAACATAGTAGACAGTGAATTCTATCAGCATTCTCACTAATTTTCCATTGAAAAGTTTGTCTTTGGTACCAACTATTGGACAAAAATGATATTTACTGAGATTTTAAAAGTGGTCTAAATGTTTTTTGGTGCCTTTTTTCATTTAAATATACTCTGAAACTGTTATCAGTTATATGTCTGAAGAAGGGTTTGGTTAAAACCCGAAAGCACTTACTACTTTATGAAATAAAGGAACTACAGTTTTCAATTTTTATTCCGAGTCGTGGTGGTACTTTGGTGACTTGTAAAAGGAATTCAGCATTACTGCTTTTGCATCCTTTAGTACCTCTACTCTGAAGCTGCTTTTGGATTTATTTTAAATAATATAGTAACACTAATACCTCACTTAAAGTATATGCACAATCAGATACACTGACAATAGGGAAGTTTTAAACTCAATATAATTCCTATATATATATAATAAAGTATTTTTATGTACCTTTAAGTTTGAAATATATGGTAACTATTTTTAAAAAGTTTTTATCATATATAATATATATATATATATATATATATATATATATATATATACATATAATGTATATACAGTGGCGGCTGGTGACTTCAAATCAAAGGGGGGCTGCAGGAGACAGCTGAATGGGTGGGGTCAATGGGAAGGGGTGCGGCCAACTAGAAAGGGGAGGAGCTATGCTCAAAACCACAAAAACTAAATATACTGCCCTGGGTGCCAAACCGTCATTATGAGAGTCCAATCAAGACAAAATGAAGTGTAGAAGAATAAAAATATTTCAATGCATTGACTGCATGACAGCTTAATATCTAGATGGAAACAAAAAAGGTTGTGAGGCATGAAAAAATAAATTACTTTTTTTAAATACATTAATAGAATGCCAGTCAAAATCAAGTATAAGAAAAATAAGCAGCACTTAACTCAAACCACTTCTTGCACTGCAGTTCTAATTATAATTTATATTCAGCTTTATTAAAGTACCAAGTAGCATGCTGAAAGTAGAAATCTCTGATGCCCCCACTTGTAAAAATATTCCTTATCCAAAAAAAGACCTGCTGTCTGACATCTACTTGTTTCATGGGGAAAACATGATCAAAGTAAAAAATGAAAAGCAAACAAGAAATAAGCTCAAGATACATTGCTTAAAAGGATTACTGTACAGGTTATGGACCACACGATTGGCATTCTGTTTATGGCTAAAGCCTGCAGAGATGACTGGAAGTCTCCAAGTGTAATGAGACTCTTAAAATAATGTAATCCTGTCCTTTATTACAAATACTGACATATGCATTTCAATACCCAAGGCTTATACATTATCTAGTTAAGTATTCTCTACATGGCAACAGAAAGGCTTTCAATGTTGGCAATTCTTTAACAGTATGCTTATTAAATCTTACTTACATCTTGCAATCTCAGCCAAGCTTACTTGATGGTCATTAAAGTATTGCTACTTAAACACAGAGCAACAGGCACTTTAAGTAATAAGCATAAATCAACAGTACAAAAAATATGACAGAAACCAGACCATTCTGTAAAAATCAAGGACAGATGAAAAGCCACTCTAGTACTTGTGTCTACCTTAGATGGGGGGATACTCTGCACATTTACACTGCATAACTACTCCTTGCCTTGCTTTGACACATCCAGAGTCACTACACTGACTTGTGATGGCTCTGACACATTTGTCATACCTCTCAACCTCAGAGCAAGAAATCTGGACAAAGCCATACAAAGAAATGGGGCAAAGGCCCAAAAATAAGGACAATTTTTAAAATATTGCTCTTATAAACTTAGAAAGATAATAGAGGTCTTGCATTAGTATGAATTTTCTGAATGGTATGAAATCTGAAACTCAAATGTCTGTCATTATTTTCTAACTTCAGTCTTTAATGATTTGTCACTAATTTGCCAAAAAAAAAACACAATTTTATGAAAAATGGACCAAAATGTGATGTAAAAATATAAAATAGCAACACAATACAGCTGGGAACCTGTTAAAGAAGGGACACTTTAATATTAGTACTGCTAACTTGAGCAGCTGACAAAATAAAATAATCTACATGCATTTCTGAAATAAAAGTAATCTAACTGATTAGTACAGTTATTTCTTAATTATAAACCCTCCATGTTTTCTTCCAAAATTGCTATTTTGCGGAGGGATCATTAGGGGAAGAGCAACATTTTGAGCCAAAATCAGGGATAAAGCAATTTGCATGTACCTCTCAACCTGTTAATGCAATAAATCTGGACAAGGCCAAATATATTGGGGGAACATATAAACAGTACTAAAAAATGCTCTTGTATAAACTGAGACAGTTGATAGAACAGGTCTTACTTTAGCATGCATTTTTCTGAAGGTTATGAAGTCTGAAACTCAGTGTGTCATTATTTAGTGACTTAATTCCTAAATGATTTGCCAGAAAACCACAATTTTTATGAGGAACAAACCAAAAATAAGAAGCAAAAAATCTATTCATTCTTTGAAAATCTGGACAGTTGGGAGGTATGGTTCAGCTGGGACTGCATAAGTTTGCCACCCTTCCCCCTCACAAAACCATGGTCGAATGGAGCCTCCCCCTGCAGCCATTCCAATGATCCATTATTTGGCTATTTCACTCCATTTACCATAAGCACTAATGTGCTTACTGATTTACTTCTATGATGATTTGAACTTCATTTGAAAGTTTTATTTTGCATTTTAGGCTAACTTCCCTCTCCCTTCCCTCTCCCTACTCTCTCCTACCCTTTAACCATTCATCTTGCCTGAAAACTAACTTCTACCCTGCTTCTTTTCCCTGCTGTCCTCTTATGCTCTGACCTACTTCTACTATCTCTCCCACCTCGTCTTGACTGTCTTTTTTCTTCTCCTCTCTTACCTACTGACTCTTGCCTTGTGCCATTATTTTCTTTCCTTCATACTCCTTCTACTTCTCTTCCCTATCGAGCTTTTACTGTAATCTACATGGCTGATGCCTTACTGCATAACCGTATGTATTAGGTAAACTTGCTTTGAAATCGACAGAACATTGTGTATGAGTTTAAACTTTTGACTTCCTTTAATGTATACTGATTTTATTAACTAGTTGATTTAAATGTATATTTTTATGTGTAAGTCTTTATTAACAATTTGTCTATCTGTCTTGGTTATGTTATGTGTGGAGCTTTTCTCCCCGGGCCTCTACTGAAAATGGACATATATCCAGCTAGACTAGCCCGGTCAACAAATGTAAAATAAAATAAAATAAATAAAATAAAAAATTTTACAGCACAAACACTAAGACATCTGCTAAACAAACTTGGCATTAAACCATCTCTGCCCTTGAAACTCACATTCATTGAAACAACATTGAAACCCACATTCAAAGAAAATACATTTTACCCGTGGCAGATAAAGATTAATTCTGGGCTATTTTCAAATCATAGGCCCCTTGCATATGAAACATACATGTGCTCTTTGATACACCTTCCTATTGCTTTGAACATTTTTCCAGTAAACAATGAAACAAAACGCATGCACCAATGACAAAACTGCCCAATTCAGAACATTTCCATCATAAAAGTCTACTCAAACTTCTACAGTCCACTATTATCAGTAAATATGCACAATTCTACAGTCCACCATTATCAGTAAATATGCACAATCTCTGAAGTAGTAAAAAAGTAATCTAAATAATTCCACATTAAATAAATCTGTAATGAAGAGGTTGCTGCTAGCAATCACCTTTATATTTCATGGTTTCATCAAAAAATAAAGTGTTTGATGCCCTCGAGGAATAAATTGCCTAAATTACATTAAAAATAAGCTAGTAATATTGCAATAGGAAATGGATGGCAAACTGATAACAGGCTCATAGTTTGTATCTTAACTTTCAGTACGGCAGCATTCACCCCTTATGGGGGTAGAACCAACAACCTTCTGCATCAAAAGCAAGTACACAACCTGTTGTGCTGTTAGCAAAGTGAGCTGACTTAGCATAATCAGCACTAAACTTCTCTTTCCCTGCAGCTCTCAGCTCCTTGTAAAATCTACTCAATACTCAACTGCATCTCAACTTCGCAGCACAAGAAATCTGAAATAAGCCAAATTTATTGGGGTGGGTCAAAAGGGCAAAAACCAGAGACACATTAAACATTGCTTGTATACATTTTACTGCCAAGGTCCCTGTGTAAAAGAGTCAGAACAACATACCACTATGCCAAATCACCTGCTTTGTGAAAGAAAAATGCTGTGTTACCACCATACATTTTATTGCCAAGGTCCCTGTGCAAAACAGTCAGAGCAACATACCACTATGCCAAATCAGCTGCTTTGTGAAAGAGAGGAAGACTGAAACTTAAATGGCTATCATTTAATGAATTCAGTTCTCACCATAGCTGTCAACCTCTTAGCACCAAACACCTGGACAATACAGCCCTCAAACATATTCAGTGAATTCAGTTCTTGCCATAGCTGTCAACCTTAGCACAAAAAACCTGGACAAAGCCAATAACAGGGTAATACAGTCCCAAAAATAAGGACACATTTCAAATAGTCATCTTATAAACTTAGAAAATTGCTATAATAAAAGGTTGTGTTACTATATATTTATTGCTAGAATAAAATGTTGTTTTATTATGTATTTTCTGAAGAATATGAAGTCTGAAATTCAAATGCCTGTCAATTTTACTTCTGATGGAACAAAAACAATTTTCAGCAGAGGCCCAGGGAGAAATACTGTAGACACACGTCTTTGTAAAATGGCAGGACACCAGAGCAAATCAACACAAACACAGGGATAAGATGCAAACTCCACACAGAAGGCACCCCAGCCAAGAATCAAACCAGAAAACCTATAGCTGTGAGGCAACAATACTGCCACTGCATGACTGCACCATCAAATATGTAAGGAATTAAACATTCAGAAACCTGAAGTCTGAAATTCAAATGCCTGTCAATTTTATTTAACATTTGTAAATCAGGACAGTCTGACATGGAACAAAAAAACAATTTTCAGCAGAGACCCAGGAAGAAATAATGCAGACATGTCTTTGTAACATGGGAGGACACAAAAGCAAGCCCACACAAACACAGGGAGAAGATACAGACCCCACAAAGAAGGCACCCCAGCCAAGAATCAAACCTGAAAACCTGCAGCTGTGTGGCAACAATGCTACCACTGTACCATCAAATATCAAGCATTGCACCATTTACAAACCACAGATATTATAAGGAACAGATCAGATCAAATGAGGCAAAACTCTGCAATTTTTTTTACAAATGGTGGTGGGTAGGGAATTCAGGTCTTTAACACCTGCATACAATGTACAGGGTTCAAGCCTGAGGTATTCCCTACCACACCACCATGAGTCTAACCACCAGTATATTGCACCTACACATGCACACACATCCAAATCCCTGTGCTGTTGAGATACTCTGCGCATGTGGACGACTAGTGATTTTTTATTTTTTTTTTTATCTTTTCATTTTCTTTTTATTTTATTACTTTTTCTTTATTTACAGTTGAGGGGGCTGCAGTCCAATAGCATGGGCCGCCCCTGTGTATATATATACATATGTATATGTTTTTCTATATATTCTATATATTTTTATATATTTTATATATTTATTACTTTTGATTTAAACATGTTGTGTATTACTGGAGCACTTTGACTTCCATGAAATAGCTTCACCCAATGTGTCATATGACAACATTTCTAATTAGCTGTTAGTTTGAATTTATCAGATCATGTGACAGATCTTGTGACAACAGTTAAAGTCAGCTGATTAGCAAAAGTGTATAAGGCCTAACCTTATATTAGAAATCTACTCTAAGCCTGAAGAAGCCTGGATGGTGAAAATGTTTTTTTCTACGCACTAGTGCTGTAACCTTCAATAAACCAGCATTTGTTAAGATCATTCATGGTTCCAGTTGCTTTTGTTTGCTGAGACTGATGTTTTAAAAATGATTTTTTTGGACCACTGGCTAATGTTATTATAGATGCACGATGGTTAATATTTTTCCATGCTTCAGTAAGTAGTCATATTGAAGTATGTTAATGTAACCAAACTGCATTGTAAATGCGTATACCTGGTTTCTGTATGGTTAGGTGTGTACAGGGCCAGGTGACAGTCACATGGAGCCATCAGCAAGGGAACGGACCAAGGCCCCCTTCCCCACAGCCATTCCAGTGTCCCATTACTTGGCTGTCTCCCCATTTATGGTAAACACTGTTCAAACCTGTGAGTGTGCATAATATTCTCTTCTTTACTTTTACAATGATTGCAGAGATCTGGATTTAATTTAAGATTTTTTGTTTCAAATTTTAGAGCACAAACGCTGATGTCCATTTGCTAAATAAAACAATCTTACATTGAAAACAGACTTGGCAAGAAGAATGGCAAACTTCTCCTTCCTTGAAACTCACAAATGCATTGAAACTCACATTCACTTAACGATATCTAGGTAGTGACAGATTAAGTGTACCTTGGGCACCAGAATGTTTTCAAATCCTACCCCCAACACACACATTTTTAGGACATGCATAAATGCATGTGTTATTTGATTCAGCTTCCTGATTGTTTTAAAATATATTTGTTGTTTACTACAGCAACATTTTGTAAGAGTGCATTTTAAATTTGTAATTTTGAACACATTTTCTAGTAAGCAGTAAAGCAAAATGTATGAACTAGTAATGACACATACCCATTTCAGAATATTTCAACCATACAAAGGTCATCAATGTCCATACACAACTATGAACTATTGATTGTGTATACATCACATCTATAGTAAAAACGATCATAGCAGAGTATTTCAGTTTGCTTTACACATCTGCACATTAGTCTTGCAAAGACAGACTAATGAATTTAATATTTATTTGCTAAGCAGAATCAGCCATTTTTGTCTACAGACATCTCAAAACCAACAATTACAACATGGTTGATTGCATCCTTTTCAGATGTCTGTGTAAAAAAATAATAATAATGACTGAAGTCACATTTCAAATTTGGTTTATAGAAACACACAGTAGCCAAAGTACTCCAACTTAATTCACACACACTCAAGCACACTAGTCCTGCAATATAATTAACCTATGGAAACACCTTTAATAAAAGTAAGAAGTTAATCAAAAGTTGGAAGGAGGTGTTTCAAATTCTTTTAATGAATACAGATAATTTCATGGTTTATTCAGCCTCTCATTCTCTATCTTGCACAAAGTGTCCCCTCCCCAAGCAGCAAATGGTTGAAAGTCTTCAGGATTATGATACTGGAATTCATTTGGAAAGGGGGGTTAACCACAGAGTCACCCGAGAGGTTCTGTCCTTACATATGTATATGGGAGAGTTGGGTGTCCCAGATATTAATACTTACCTTTAGGCAATCCATATTAAGACACTGATAAAAGTTATTATAGAGGACTATTTCGCCCATAGGAAAGGCTTGGGGTTTCATTTTCTGAGAAACCCCTTTAAGCTACTTGACACATCTTCCTAACAACAGCAAGGGGAAACACCAGCTCTTCTCCACTTTAATTCAGGAGTTAATATGGAATTTAAAATAAGTTTTAACATATGCATCATTAACATCCTGGTTGAATGAATTGGCACCAATAGCAGACTGCAGTAGTTATGGCAGATTAGTACCCTGAGTTCAAAACCAGTTAAAGTTCTATTCAGAAGTACTGTATTTGTCATATTTCATCATAAAAAGAATTTAATTTCATGCCATGATTTTGGTAAGCAGTATCATACCACCTAACTGTCCTGATTTTGTCAATGTCCAGATTTTTCCTTTATATATATTTTTTTATGTTACTGATAGAATTTGTGGGGCTTTTTCCAAATCATTGAAGATTGAACTCACTAAATAATGAGACATTTGTTTCTGATATCATTCCCTTCAGAAAATGCATGCTACTGCAAAACTTGTTATTCTGTCAATGTTATAAGTTTGTAAGATAAATATTTAATAATTTTCCCTATTTTTGAGTCTTTGTCGTTCCATTATTACTGGTTTTGGCCAGAATTCTTGCTCTAAGAGGTTGAGAGGTATTGGCAGTATACACTTCCAGTTTCCAGGCAAACCCCTTGGAGATGGATTGGTGCTGAAGCATGTAAGTGGTATCTTATAGAATGTGTGCAACACCATAGTCAGTTATGTAAATTCAGGGACATAATTCATTTAGTAAATGTAGGCATGTGTTGCCAGCATACATTTGAGAAAAATGCATAGCTGTTCACCAGCAATTGCACACTGTTGGATAAATATATCTGCTTAGTTCCATACTCCATCCTGCCAGTATGGATTATTAACAGAGGCTAGAAAAGTTTATATATATATATATTCAAAAATGTTAAAATTTGGATTGCTAATGTTAGTAAATATACCAATTGTTATGCGGCTTTACTTAGTGAGAGAGAAAGAGGGACAGATAGAGAAAAAAGTTTTAAGAGTATTTGATGTAGAAAGTAGGGTAGCCATACCTCTCAGTTGTGCAGAATTTCACAGAATGTCCAGGTTTTTGTTTTATATTGTATATGTTTGTCGCAGAATTTGTGGTTTTCTGCCAAATTAATGAAGGTTGCATTCATTAAATAATGGCAAGCGTTTCACTTTCAGAGGCCATGTCCTTTGGGAAATGGATTCTAACGACTCATCTGTTATTCTAACAACTTTATAAGTTTATAAAATCAGTTCCTATTTTTATGCCTTTGCACCCCAATCTTGGCATTGTCCTTCATTCTTGTGCTAAGAGTTTGAGGGGTATGAAGGTAACATTGAAATCTTTCTTCACAGTTGAAGGTAGTTTAGAGAAGATAGTATTTTATAAATATTAGACACTGACTGGGGTCTATATTATGTTGCTGAAAGATGTGTTCAATGAACATGTCTTCAGTGACACATAAACAGCGAACAAAGGAATCACCCAATGGCCACTTCAGCATTTTTTTCCCCAACATCAGGAATCAGGGATTTGCTCTTTTCCCCACTGTAGTGCGATCTCAGAGTTGGTATATTTAGTTAGGGGGGTGTAGGGTTTGTACATTTGTGTTGTGTTTCTTTGGTATAGCAATTTTTTTCCCTGGGAAAAAAATCACTGAAGTGGCCGTTTGGCGATTCCTTTGTTCATGTTCATGTGTCAGCATCTTTTGACAACATAATATAGACCCCAATGACTGGCCATTAACATTAAAAAATGAGCGCACTAATTGGTTAGCCCAACCAACATGCTCATTGTAAATCAAGCATATACCGATAGAAAAAAGTCCAGTCACCTGAACTTTTTTTCAGTTACTATATCCTATAACTTTTAAAGTTTTCCTCACCATAAAAAAAAAATGGTAATAATAAAATTTGAAATCTGAGCAGTCTGGAGGTACGAAAGAGAGACAGCACAAAGAAAATACTAGGAAAATCAGGTACGTTATTCAAAACTAAAGAAACGCACCTGACTTTCCTTGTATTTTCTCCATCCTGTCTCTCTCTCTCTCTCACATACTTCTAAGGTAATCAAATTTCAACCTTATTTAAAAAAAAGGTGCAATGGAGATCTTCCTTTCTCCATTACTTCCTTTCCAAAATACTGATGTACTGCATAAGTGTGGGGATATAAGTCCCATATGCATACGCATGTACATCAAAAAAAGCAGCAGGATATCCAACAAAAGTGAAAAAACACTACAGAGTCATCATATAAAGAATTTACTTAAGAAAAGTAAGTAATCGTTTCTTAAATAATGTCATTGTATAATAGCAATAACTGACTCTGTGGTGTGGTATATTGAAGATTTACCCGTGGTCGGTGTGGTTAAATCACTCGGGCTTTAGTTCATATTTACATTACACCAACCACATCCATGTCATTGGCTCTTGCTATATTATTCTACTTTTAGCGAACAGAAGGTAATGTACTGATTTATTAGAGGTGATACATTGCTGGAATTTATTTGGACAGGAGTTAGGTTATTAAAAATGCTAGAGTTGTTAGAAATACTTAACCAGCAACTGGGGGATACACAAGCCAGTGTATTTCTTTGTGCCGGTCCCAAGCCCAGATAAATCAGGAGGGTTACGTCAGGAAGGGCATCTAGTATAAAATTTTTGCCAGACCAAATATGCGGACAACTACGCAGATTTCCATATTGGATCAGTCGAGGCCCGGGTTAACAATGACAGCTTCCAATCCTATTAGCCAACAGGGTGCTGGTGGAAATTGGGCTACTGATGGCCAAAGGAGAAGCAGAAGAAGAGGGGGAAAGCATGCCTGGTGGCAGGAGGAAAGGAAGGAAGTTAGCATTGTGGAAGTGAGAGTAGGAGCTTTGAATGTTGGTAGTATGACTGGTAAAGGGAGAGACCTAGCTGATATGATGTTGAGAAGGAAGGCTGACATATTGTGTGTGCAAGAGATGAGAAGGAAGGGGAGTAAAACCAGATGTATCAGAGGTGGGTTCAAATTGTTCTACCATGGTGTGGATGGGAGGAGAAATGGGGTAGGGGTTATCCTGAAGGAAGAGCATGTCAAGAGTGTTTTGGAGGTGAAAAGAGTGTCAGATAGAGTGATGTTTATGAATCTGGAATCTGATGGTGTGACGATGAATGCTGTTAGTTCATATGCTCCACAAGTTGGGTGTGCAATGGATGAGAAAGAAACATTTTGGAGTGAGTTGGATGAAGTGGTGGAGAGTGTACCCAAGGGTAAGAGAGTGGTGATTGGAGAGGATTTCAATCGTCATGTTGGTGAAAGGAACAGAGGGGATGACGAGGTAATGGGTAGGTATGGTGTTAAGGAGAGGAATGCAGAAGGTCAGATGGTAGTGGATTTTGCAAAAAGGATGAACATTGCTGTGGTGAATATGTATTTTAAGGAGAGGGATGAGCATAGGGTTACTTACAACGGTGGAGGAAGATGCACACAGGTGAATTATAGCCTATGCAGGAGGGCCATTCCGCAGCAGATTGGAGGCTGCAAAGTGGTGACAGGGGAAAGTGTAGTTAGGCAGCATAGGATGGTGGCCTGTAGGATGACACTGGCAATCAAGAAGAAGAGGAGGAGAGTGAGGGTAGTGCCAAGGATCAAATGGTGGAAGTTGAATAAGTGTATGGTGGAGTTCTGGGAAGAGTTAAGACAGGTACTGAATGGCAGTGAAGAGTTAACAGATAGCTGCACAGCCACAGCAGAGGTGATACGGGAGACAGTGGGAAAGGTACTTAGTTTGACATCTGGATTGAGGAAGGAGGACAAAGAGACCTGGTGGTGAAGAGAGAGGTGGCAAAGGCTAGAGTAAGGTGTATGGTGAGTTGTATGAAAGGCTGGACACTAAAGAGAGAGAAAAGGACCTGTACCGATTGGCTAGACAGAGGGACTGAGCTGGGAAAGACATGCAGCAGGTTAGGGTGATAAAGATAATGAGAGAAATGTATTCACAAGTGAGAAGTGTGTGTTGTACATATGGAAAGAGTACTTTGAGTGGCTGACGGCTGAAGAGAATGACAGAGAGAGAGAAGGCTGGATGATGTGGAGATAGTGAATCAGGGAGTGCAATGGATTAATAAGGAGGAAGTAAGGACAGCTATGAAGAGGATGAAGAAAAAAATGCTGTTGGTCCAAATGACATAGCTGTGGAAGCATGGAGGTGCTTAGGAGACATGGCAGTGTGGTTTTTAACCAGATTGTTTAACGGAATCTTGGAAAGTGAGAGGATGCCTGAGGAGTGAAGAAGAAGTGTATTGGTACCAATTTTTTAGAATAAGGGTGATGTGCAGAGCTGTAGTAATACAGAGGGATTAAATTGATCAGCCACAGCATTAAGTTATGGAAAAGAGTAGTGGAAGCAAGGTTAAGAAGGGAGGTGATGATTAGTGAGCAGCAGTATGGTTTTGTGCCAGGAAAGAGTACCACAGATGTGATGTTTGCAGTGAGGGTGCTGATGGAGAAGTATAGAGAAGGTCAGAAGGAGTTGCATTGTGTGTTTGTAGACTTAGAGAAAGCATTTCACAGAGTGCCTAGACAGGAGTTGTGGTATTGTATGGGGAAATTGGGAGTGACAGATAAGTTTGTAAGAGTGGTACTGGATATGTACAAGGGCAGTGTGACAGTGGTGAGGTCTGTGGTAAGGTTGATAGATGCATTCAAGGTGGAGGTGGGATTACATCAAGCATCAGCTCTGAGCCCTATCTTATTTGCAATGGTGATGGACAGGTATACCGACGAGATCAGACAGGAGTCCCCATGGACTATGATGTTTATGGATGACAATGTGATTTGTAGTGAGAGTAGGGAACAGGTTGAGTAGACCCTGGAGAGGTGGGGATATGCTCTAGGGAGGAGAGGATTGAAGGTCAGCAGGACTAAGACAGAATATATGTGGGTGAATGAGAGGGAGGATAGAGGAATGGTGAGGATGCACCGAGTAGAGCTGGTGAAGGTGGATGAGTTTATATACTTGGGATCAACAGTTCAGAGTAATGGCGAGTGTACAAGAGAGGTGAAGAAGAGAGTGCAGGCAGGGTGGTATGGGTGGAGAAGACTGTCAGGAGTGATTTTTGACAGACAGGTACAAGTAAGAGTGAAAAGGAAAGTCTACAAGATGATAGTGAGACCAGCTATGTTATATGGTTTGGAGATGGTGGCTTGAGTCAGAGCTGGAGGTGGCAGAGTTAAAGATGTTAAGATTTGCATTGGGTGTGATGAGAATAGACAGGATTAGAAATGAGTATATTAGCTCAGGTTGGAAGGTTTGGAAACAAAGCCAGAGAGGCAAGATTGCATTGGTTTGGACATGTCCTGAGAAGGGATGCTGGGTATATTGGGAGAAGGATGCTAATGATGCAGCTGCCAGGTAAGAGGAAAAGAGGAAGGCATAAGATAAAGTTTATGGATATGGTGAAAGAGGGCATGCAGGTGGTTGATGTGACAAAGCAAGATGCAAAGGACAGGAAGAAATGAAAACAGATGATCTGCTGTGGTGACCCCTAATGGGAGCAGCCAAAAGAAAAAGTAGAAGACAGTGGTTAGAAATTCTTGATTAGGTGTGTAGCCAGAATGAGACTTGGATAGCAGCACTTTTCTACTGCTATGCTACTACATATATTTCTGACAGGAAATTTTATTTCTAAATAATCCTAAACTACTAAATTTAGTGAATTACAATAAACTTTGCTGTATTAGAGAATTATATCAAAAGATTGCCTTAAAATACAACTATGTTCTTGTCAAAATCTGCAAGATAATTTTTTTTCACTGTATCCTGCAGTACCATGAGTTATACAAAGGAAGCAGCTCAAGACTTGGTGTTCAAAAAATAGCTTCAGTCATTATGGACTAATATTCAAGAATTGTCTTTGAAAAATAGATTGAGCACCAAATTATATGACTTTAAGAAAAACTGTCCCAAACAAATGGAACAAATTAGTGAAGCTTTGCAGTTACAGATAAACTAAATTTCTGGCATTGAGGACTCCTTGAATGATATGGAAGAAAGACTAAGTGAAGGGGAGAACAATACTGAATTCCTCTTAAAACAGAACAACTCTTATCTAGCCAAAATAGATGAACTTGAAAACAGGTCCTGTAGGAATAACACTCATATTTTTGGTCTACCAGAAGGAACAAGAGGTAACACTATGGTTAATTTATTGTATACCTGGCTTCCTAAAACCTTAGATTTACCTAAAGCTCTCTGTTTTGGTATAGGGAAAGCACACATATCTCTGGCTAATCCTGTATCAAAGTCTGGTACTCCCACAAGGTCGAATGTGGTTAAATTTATTTAATCTCAAAATAAAGAACTGGTACTCAAAACTGCCTGGGCTAAGTCACCACTTAAAAGAAGGAAATATTATTTGCTTTGGTAATGACTGTTCAGTAACAGTGATATCTAAAAGGAAATGATTCATTCCTCTTATAAGTGAATGTAAGAAAAAGCAGATAAAAGCACATTTACTTTTCCCAACCAGGCTGAAAATTTTCCTTTCTAATGGGGTTAAATTCTTTGAAGATCTTGACCTTCCATTGTCATATCTACAAACTAACACAAATTTTGAAGAAACATAGGATGTGGAGTGGTCCATTATATCCTTAAAAAGACAAATGGAGGCAAATGGAAATAAGAGAAATGAGAAAAATAAGAAATTAGGGAGAAAATAAAGAGCTCTCTTTTTCCCTTTTCTTTATTCACAAAGGAAATAGATGTCAAGCAGTTTTATTCTTTTTATGTAAACAAGCTTAGTTCTACTTCTTTGCATATCTTTACTAGTAAAACATGAAATGACAATATGCTCAACTATAACATAATTAGGAATTAGAAAATCAACAAGCTGTCTACTAATCTAAGGTAATTGAATTCTTTTTTTTTTGCTTTCTGTCTTATGCTTGTCTAATTTACAAATAATTAAGAATCGTTTTAATAAGTCATGACAAAATATTATTAGTTTCTCTTAAATGAAGCATACAGTATTTATACTAGTATATGATTTGAAGGGTTTCATGCAGAACTGCTTACTCAGGAACTAATGCATACTTTATATTTGAAGTAGAAAATTGCTGCAGTATAACACATAGCTGAATATGAAGTTGTTGAATTCATATAAACTGCATTTAACTACTAAAGAGAAATACATAATGTAAGTGATGTCTTATACTTTCTTGTCATAAAAAAGAAAATACATTAACAGTGTTAAATTAAAACTGCTACTTAAATGGTATACTAAAAGAAATGACAGATAAACATCTTAACCTACCTAAGCGTGGAAACAACTCAGTGTAATCATTAACTACAGTACATTAGAAAAGCTGTTTGACCAAAACTGATAGTAAAACCTAAAAGCTGCCCATTTTCCTAGTGAATAGATATAGATAATATGTTACTATTCTATTTAATAGAACGAGTTATGATGTGCTGGACTGGGGGATGGGGATGATTGCAGTTGCTATAGATTTGTGTTTTTATATTGTTTAAAAGTGGAGAGATTGTGAAGTTTTAGATGCTTTTCAAATAGTCTCTATTCAAAGATGAAATGTTCAGGTTCAATATGAAAGATATGAAAATTGTTGTGACTGATGGGCTGTCCCTATGTGAGGTGCTTCTGTTATAGTTAGATATGAAGCCACTGTCTTCATAGCATGAGCTTTTCTACTTCATTTAGAAAACACAAAGCTTTCTCTGGTAAACAGCTAGAGTTCATTTGGAATTTCCACCTAAACAAGAGAACAGAGCTGTTCATGTTCAGAAACTCTGAATAACAGGCAGCGTTAGAAAGTTAATTTGAATAAAAGTCTGAACCTTTTATATATGCATTAGCTCAAATTTCACAGCAAATATAGTTAAACATACAAGCTGGCATTGAAGCAGGGAAATAATCATAATGTTACACATACTGTGAAATACCTTTGAATACATTTATAAGTAAATATATTTGAAAGCAAGCATTTGAAGTTTGATAGTTGTAAATATAATGTTTAGAGCTTCATTATTAGAGGTTTGACATGCATGATATGAGTATCTGTTGATGTACTTGAAAGTCTCATACATAAAGCAAAAGAAGCAATAAACTGTATACCTGACAGAAATAACATAGGGGGTTTAATTTACAGTAATAAACCACTGAATATAAACAAATAATGAATTATTGTTTAAACATTGCAGAACAGCTATTCATTTACTTCAATATAATCTTACAAAGAGATAATAGAAGGGTCTGAAAGTACATTGGTCTTATGGTGGGATACACCAGAAAACATTTTAAATTGTTGTTCAGCAGTCTTTCATATTTTATATTGTTAGTTGATGAATTTCAAAACTATGCCTAGATAAGGAGCAATGATAAGAGATGTAAGCATACCTTACTTTAACATATTAATGAACACATAAAAATGGCGAATGTTTATGTTAAATAACAAGTTAAGATGTGAAATAAATGTTCTACTATTATATATTAACAATGTTTTAAATGATACAGGTTCATCCTTTTTACTGTTAATGTAATCGTATTAGATCATAGAAGAGTAGACTGTTTTTTTTTGTCAGAGTATTGGATGGATGTGTTTGCTTAGATGGTTAGACTATTCAAGCAAGGAGTGTTAGACTCCATGGGGGGTAAGAGGGAATTTAAAAGCAAATATTTAATGATAATAATATTTTTTAGCCTTTTTCGAGTGTCCAAACTAGTAACTATTTTATGTCTAATCAAACTTTACAATGTTAATGTTCACATGATGATTACTAAGCAGTTCTTTACTAACAAAATATCATTATCCATGAAAAGTACATGTATACTTTTGATCAGCAGGACAAATGGCATTTATTAACTGTATTTCCATAAATGTCAATGGATTAAATAATGGATGCAAGAGAGGTAGCTTAAACAGTCATTTGAAGTTGTTTAATTCTCAAGTTATTTTTACAGGAAACATACTTATTAACAGAAGACATAGACAGGGTAAATACTAAAAACTATACTATATTATCCAGTTCACAATATATTGTATTGGATTCCTGGAATAGGAGTTAAAACAGTTGACCAACATATAGACCAAGTAATTCAAAACTTGAAAGGCAATATCATTCTAGCAGGAGATGTTAATTGTATATTTTCACCAAGTGATATTAATAGAATAGGTAAAAAGAGGATACAGGCATCTGCAAAGGCATTGTTAAACGTTACTGAATTGTTTCATCTTAGACACAATCCACAAAGAAAAATGTACCCAGAGGTCGCTTCAAAATAGTGGGCTAACAAAAAAACAAAGGTCCAACTGTTTGAATAAATAGTTTAATAGAAGATGCAAGACTTTCAAGCCACTAAGGACTTTTTATCAGTGTTACAAAAGCAATTATACCAACATCATATGTAAATTAGAGCCAGCCTATCAAATTCAAAATTAGCAATCACATGACAAAATTTCATAAAAACAGTTCAGACAAATTAAAAACAAAATGGTATCAACTGTTAATATACCACAACTTTGATAGACTGGCTCTAGTTTAAATAGGATGCTGATATAACTGCTTTTGTAACATTGAGGAAGACTCCTTAGTGTCTTGAAAGCTTTGTCTAGAAAACTATTTATTCAGATGGTTGGACCTTTGTGTTTTTGTTTGCTTCATCTTAGAGATATAAATGAATTTTCAGAGCCAAATTTGTTATTTTTTTACCCACTATTCCCATAGACATGGAATGTAATCCAGAACTGACGGACAGTAGGCAAAGTCAAAATAGTAACCTGTCCACTTTCAGATTACAACACAATTACCTTTGAGCTGTTTTTTGAAATCTAATAATAATGTCAATATCAGAAGATTGCGAACATATATAACTTGTTTAAAAGAAATTAAGGACTTTTTATTAAAGAAATTGTTTCCTTTATAGAAATTAATAATACAAAATATAAAAAAGATACTTCAGAAAATTATTTATGGGATGCATTAAAACCATATTTTTGATAAAGTCACTAATTGATTGTCAAATTAAAAAAAAAAAACAGTGGGACAAAGAATTACATAAAATAAAAGAAAAACATGATAAGTTAAAATTAGAAAAATCAGACAATAAAAATAATAATACAGGAGATTATAAGATAAACAACAACTACTTGGAAATCTTAAACCATACAACAAAAGTCAATATTGAGAAGTTTAAGATGAATAATTTCTCTATTAAACCAAAATATATGCACAATTTAGCCACAAAAACAAAACTGCTCAGTCAGTTCAATCACATAAAATAAGTCTACTCACATAGGAAGAAAAGAAAAGTAACAAAAATAGAAGCTATTCTAAATGAATTAAGAAATTATTATAATAAAATCAATCAAAATAATATATTAATAGATCCAGAAGACATAATTAAAATATTTATTAACAATATAAAAACTAAACTATCTGATGACCAAATGAAATTAATTGACAAACCAATCTCTATGTCTGAACTTCAAACTCAAATTTCTAAACTGAAACCTAATAAAGCACCAGGTAATGATGGGATTATATCTGGACTTTATAAACTGTTACTCAAATAAGCCATAGACATACTACACAAATTTTTTTCTATAGTCAATGACCTTGCTAAAGTCCCCCTTCCTGGAAATATACCCTTATCTCTCCAATTTTAAAAACTGACAAAGATCCTACTGAATGATCTTCATACAGGCTGATTTAAATTTTAAATGCAGACTATAAATCGATCATGGCAATTCATGCTAATAGATTAAAATATATTCTACCTGCCATAATTGACGAAGATTAAAGAAAATACGTATGATAATGTTAAAAGAATAATCACAGTAATTGACTATGCAAATAAAACAAAAGAGAACATTAATGAGTCTTGATATTAAGAGTTCTTTCGACTTGGTAAACTGGAAATATCTATTGCTTGTGTTAGAAAAATATAATTTCTCAAGCAACTTCACACATCTTATTAATCTTCTTTATAATGAGCCTTCATACAAGCACCACCACGTAAACCAACAAAATAAAAACACTCTCTGTGTTACTCACTGTTCCCAACAGTTCACTCCATATATCTGTTCAATTAAATACACAAAATGTGTGTAGAATCAAAGGCCCATTTGTAAGTGAAGATTAAAAATACACTTTAATAAGTTCTTTGCAATGATGTTTTGCAGATGTAAAAATAGATACTTTTACATCTGAGTCTATACAAATTTTCTTTCACCTCTGCTTTTCTCCCTAATTATGGAATCATTTGCTAAATTTCTCAGATCAAATACATATATATATATATATATATATATATATATATATATATATATATATAAAACGTATTAATGTAAATGAGAATTTAAACTCTAAAATTCAACTGTATGTGAATGACATCCTATTAACATTAAATGACAATGATAATTCTCTATCTGCAGTTTTCTTAGCAATGGATATATTTCAAAGAATATCTGGTTTAAAATGTAACAATGTGAAAACTAAAATCCTACCTATAAATACAAATAAGAATAGAATCAAAAATAAATTCATTAAATTTATTGTCAAAGAGAAGAAAATTAATTATTTTGAATTATCTGGAGAGTTTCTCCCCCTGCCTCCACTGCAAATTGACTCATTCCAAGTCAGACTTTTCCAGTAAGCAAATGTTACATAAACAAATAAATATTTAGGAATAATTATAACGGATAATATTAAAGATATAATAAATTATAATTATTCTAACAGTATAAATAATACAAAGAATATACTAGACAAATGGAATACCATTTTCTTCACAGTGGAAGAGAGGTTATCTATAATCAAAATGATTATTTTATCAAAAGTCTTATATATTATAGAATCACTAACATTACCCCCCACAAAAAGTTGTATTAAAGAATATAACACTTTAATTTTGAGATTTCTCTGATGTTCCAATAAACCAAAAATTGCTTTAAACCATCATAAGTGAGATTGGGCAGCAAGAAGGATAGGGCTACCAGATCTAGAATTATATTTATTATCATCTATTATATGAACAATATATCTTTGGATTAATAACACTTACACATCTAGGTGGAAAGAGTTTTTAGGAATTTTTTATAAACTCTAAAAATAATATATAGTCTAATAATTATCTCATACTAAATAACAATCTATATTGGTTATTAAAGGATTACCTTATAGGATAAAAGTCATCAAACAGGTGACTTCTATTTCAGTTCTACTAAACACTTTTAAAAACATTATATATATAAACCTGGCATATAAAGCATGGATCTTCCTTATATTTCCAATGGCATATACCCAAAATAACATCTCCACCTCAAAATTAGAAACAATGATCATATTTAATGTGAAAAATCTGCTATATTGGTTTCAGTTAATGAAAGATGAAAAGCTACATTCTGTGGATTATATTAAGAACATATATAATTTAGATAAAGATGCGCGTAGATGTACCATCCTGCAGACAACATGTAGAAGTGGAAATTAAGTTAATGCAAGCAATGATAAGAGATCATATCCCCAAACTAATTGAATATCTAATATTCTTAGTGCAACAAAACACACTGGGACAGGGTCTCTTATTTAAATTATACAGAGCTGTGAGGAGAGAAACAAAAAGTCGCATTGACAATTATTGGAACTATTTTACCCAAATTAATAATAGACCTCCAAGTGAATATGTTAAAAAAATTAATTCTAATATCTTCTAAACATACAAGTTCATCTCTTAGATGGAATTTCTTTACTTGGAAATTGTTGCATAGATCTTTCTTCACAGCACATAAAATTTAATTAATTTTCAAGCAGAAACAAGTTTGTTGGAGATGTAAACAAGAATTTAAAGGGGAATGGCAACACTTGTTTTTGACTGCACTGTCTTAACACCTGACTGCAATAGCATTAATCTCTTTTTACAAGCTTTTTTGGAGATACATTTGTTTTATCTAAGTTAGTAATCCTTTTAACACTCTTATTCCTATATGTGTTAAAAAATGAAATATCATTTTTTGGTCTATATGATCTATACCCTCCTTCAAAGTATTTATAAATATTACAACTGAAGTCTGTCACCTAGAAATCATTACAATGTAGACAAGAACAACCAGGATTACCTCTTGCTACAATGCATGGACAAAACTTAGAAATCTGCTTGACAAGCAAAAATAACTGCATTTTAGATTTAATGTAATGTGTAATAACTTGAATGACTTGATGGTTAATGGACACTCCTGCAAATATTTTTTTTTATTTTGTGTGTGAGGTTTAATTGAAAATTTTTCATTTATTATTTTCACAAATCTCTAACTTTAAATATTGTTGTGAATATTTTACAAATTGAAAATCCAATAAAGCCTTAAAAAAAAACGAAAGAAATACTTGACTGACTGAAGGAATGAGTGGGCGTGACCAGATGTTGTACCCGTGAGGAAGTAAGACTGATGCAATTAAATATAAAACATTGGCTGCTTGTCATCATGGGTGGAGTAATTTAAAGTGTGGTGGAGTGGATGGGGTTGTGGATTGAAAATGGTGCACACCAATGGTTTGCAACATATATCTTTATAAGTCCACATATGAAAATCACACTGTAAACTGAGACAGCTCTGTGGTGACTGGGGGTAGTATATGAGTTAAGTTAAGCCAATTCAAGGTGCAGAAATGTTGTGACTCTACAACATATATTCAGCCTGATGACATACATAGATAAAATAAAGCCCCATCTGCAGCCCAGATAACCTGACTTAAATTAATTGCTTGGATATCTAGTAGCTGGCATGCATGATAGGAGTGCCTAACCTGGGAGAAGTTTCTACTAGCATGAGTGAATTGTTCTTCAAGTATTCATGGAGGCTAGGACATAGAATGAAAGCTGGGCTGGGTATGTGGGAGGACAGAGGAGGTATGATTATCCTAGAGCACAGGTTAGACATTTAATCAGGAAGTCAGTTATCATAGCCTGTCCTACCTCTCAGCTGAGAAGTCATCATGTTTAGGGGTAAAAGCTAATAAAAGCCCTAAGGTGTAGTCTAATATATGTGATGTTGCTGGCTTCTCACTCCACACTGTCTTCCACCCAAGAGGTTCTACTTCCCATTCCTAACCTGCTTGTCATATCCTCAGCTGGGAGAGGATACCATCTGGCACCCCATAACAAAATTAATAAATATGGGCAGTACAGATAGGAAGGCAAAAGAGACTTTAAATCACTGCATCAGAATGGAAAGAAATCCATGTCAACTGATGTCCATGTCCAAGCTGTGCTTGGATACAAGAAACCACACCATTGTACACGGATTTGTGATAATAGGATGAGGACACAGAGCTTGTCAGCAGTGACTATGTAGAAACCCTGACAAAGAAAAAGTGAATAGGAAACTCTACTCACTTACTGAGACAGAAAACATGAGTTACAAAGTTTAATGAAGGAATCCCTGTACTAGCTAGTACAATTAAGTGATGGTATCCTTGCCCGATGTTATCACTAAGCAGCCCTCCAAAGTTTTTATCCCAGCAGTAGGGTGTTTATTTTGCTGTAAGGTGGGGGAGCAACCAAAGACACACTTTATCCTGGACAGAATGCAACAAAAAAAGCAACTTATATGCATAGTGGGAGGATGCATACTATCAGACTAAATAGTAGAAAAGGCAGAAAGGAAGAAAATAAATTATGCTTATAAACATTGGCAGTGATACTTTATCTATCATCTCTACAAAGATTATGTAAGGCATAAGCCTTTATGGCATTAGGAATTTATTTCATATAATTCTGCTTTTTTTTAATTTGTTACGTCTGATCAAGTGTGATATGTATAAAAGCTACTGTTTGTTTTGTATGGAAGACACTGATTGTACCCTGAATTGGTTTACTTATAATTATTACGTTGTATTTAATGTTTGTGTGTTTTTCCTGCTCAGCTATGTAGTCTGCCCTCCAAGGAATAATTTAGACAATGGATTAAATCAGTGAGAAAATGCCTGCCAGTGGTCTGTGAAATGAAATATAAACTTTGTGTACTTGTTTATCCACTTGTTCGTACTGGAGTGTGCAGACTGATGTCATAAAATGAAAGCAAGTTAAAGGTGCTGTTTGTTTTCATTTTATGACATCAGTCATAAAATGAAAGCAAGTTGAAGGTGCTGTTTGTTTTTGCAGATCTTTTGGGAAGTAAAATTGGCTAAGAAACTAAGAAATCTGATTGAGTAAAAAGATTGCATAAACTATACTTGTCTCACACATAATTGTGCACTCATTGAGTGCATAAAAAAATCATGGCATTTCATAACTGAAATAGCACCTGGAAAGCTGTATGCCAAAAAGATATGCAGTGTAGTCTTCTCTCAACGATTAAGCACAAGAAATCTGGATATAGCCTAAAACAATGGGGGAACAAAGGCCCAGAAACAGGGACAACTTTTAAATATTGCTCTTATAAGCCTAGAAAGTTGCTAATATAAAAGCTGCTTAGTATGCGTTTTCTGAAAGATATGAGGTCTGAAACTCAAATGTCTGTCATAATTTAGTTACTTCAGTCATCAATCACTTGCCAGAAAACTACAAATATTATGAGGAACAGACCAAAAATGTGAGGCAGAAATATGGACGTTCTGCAAAAATCTAGACAACTGAGAGGTATGAGGGTAGTAAGCCAGAATACTAAGAGGGTGCAATAATATCTGTTTATCAAATAACTCGGCATGCAGACATACACGCGCGCGCACACAAACACACACACACACACAAACACACACACACACACACACACACACACACACACACACACACACACACACACACACACACACACTCACACACACACACCTACAGACACAGATATACATACACAGACACACAATTTACTTATATAACATAGTACAAATGTTGGTAAGTACAGACATCCAAGGTCGCTTATGTGCTTAGTTATAAATGACCATGCTTTACTGCAATTATAAAATTAAATAAATAAAAATGAAAAAAAAATAACAAAAGGAGAAATATGCAGCATTAAAAGTACATTAATTGGATATATTACTAAACACAAGCTAACTCTGTCTCTTTTATACGGCTCATTTCTGAAGGGAAAAGAAAGCTGCTAATGTAAGAGATGTTTCAAGTAACCTAACGTAAATGTCAGAAAATAACCTTGCTACAGCATAGCACACCCATCATAGGTAATGGATAGCAACAATCTCTCTTGCTGAGCTTCAGAATATTATTTAGACTGATGATAAAGTAGTATGAACTCCTTATAGTAGGCTATGCAATAAGATTAGCAGCTGTATTAATGTTGTGTCATTGCATTGTAAAACCAGTGAATCAAGGCAGGCACATCAAAAGCAAGCATCAGGATATTGTCCAAAATAGGATCAGCTTACTGCAGACATTGGAAGAAGCATGTAGCTCAAAGTTTGATCCTTAAGTTTTATTCAAACTGCAGACCAATTGGAATACGTCACTCATAATTATTTCCAGCCACAGC
The DNA here is from genome assembly GCF_019279795.1 of Protopterus annectens. Taxonomy (NCBI): domain Eukaryota; kingdom Metazoa; phylum Chordata; order Ceratodontiformes; family Protopteridae; genus Protopterus; species Protopterus annectens. The sequence continues at coordinate 271,002,184 of NC_056741.1, read as the reverse complement.
TAAAAGTACTATTATCATTACGTTACAGTTGGCCAACTAGAAGATCGTTTGTCAATCAATCATACTGCTTTCTTGCCCGAACTAAAAGAATTGAAGAGATATCAGTTCTGTCATCTGATGATTTGTGGCAACATGGTTTTCAGGACATGTGATGATATATCACACGTTTGCCCAAGTGTTGCTATTATTTATTTTAGTTTCAGTCATTTTTTTTCTTTTTTTTCCCAAAGATAAATATAAAGAAACAACACATTCTATTAAAGGTCAATAATAATGTACAAAGAAAATAAGTGAATGGATTAATATCACATTATCTTTGAAGTAATAGGCTCTAAACTCAGGGCTTCAAGTTTGCTAGTTGAGTTCCGTACAGCAGAATATTAGTCTAACTCTAATTTGAAATGATACAAAATAACTTTTCTTAATGTTATATTTTCTCTTTATAACCTGTGTAGTTGCTTTGCTTACCTGTTTGATTAGCAATTTCACCTTCTGAACATGGGATACAGTCAAAACAACATATTGGCTGACTTGGCCTGACAGCTCGTCTGTAACCCTGGAAACAACTTTCTGTGCAGACAGAGTGTGGCACCTAAAAAATACAATGTAGGCTAGTTAGCTGTTATCTGCACTAATACCTGATGCTTTTAATTTTTTGACTCTGTTAGGAGCTTTCTTTATGTGTTTTTGCCCCAGTATCTGGCAACAATCAAGACTTCTCCCCATCAATTGCAGAACATTCATTCAATAACACCAGGAATTTTGCCCAGTTTCAGGGCAAGAAACAGTGGGCCATCATTCAGGCAGCTATGAGGGTATGTTTGCCCTTACATGCACCCCTGCAATGAGGTCATTTGTCATGGACTCCACCTTTGGGCAGGTGGACTTGCAATTTGCATTACTGCAAAGGTCCGTAATGCCTTCTTCATGCAAGTGTCTTCATTCACTCATCTATACTTTAGGTTATCACCAAGCAGTGAGTTGATGACCTTAATGTCTAACCATGCCACACAGCTGCATTAAAATGACTCATCTGAGGGATTATAACCCAGCCAATGGGGATGCACAAGCCAGTGCATTAATTTGTGCTGGTCCCAAGCCTGGATAAATGGGGAGGGTTACATCAGGAAGGGCATCTGGCATAAAATTTTGCCAAATCATACATGTGGACAACAGTACAGATATACATACCAGATAGGTTGAGGCCCGGGTTAACAACGACCGCCACCACTACTGTTGGCCAACAGGGTGCTGGTGGAAATTGGGCTACTGTTGGCCAAAGGAGGAGAAGAGGGGGAAGGCATGCCCAAAGGCAGGTAAAGGCTAGGACTGTGATATTGAAGGTTGGAACTTTGAATGTTGGCAGTATGACTGGTATAGGGAGAGAGCTAGCTAATATGATGGACCGAAGGAAGGTTGGTATATTGTGTGTGCAAGAGACAAGATGGAAGGGGAGCAAGGCTAGGTGCATTGGAGGTGGGCTCAAATTGTTTTATCATGGTGTGGATGGGAGGAGAAATGGCATAGGAGTTATCCTGAAGGAACAGTATGCTAAGAGTGTTTTAGAGGTGAAAAGAATGTTGGATAGAGTGTTGTTTATGAATCTGGAAATTGATGGTGTAATGATGAATGTTGTTAGTGCATATGCTCCACAAGTTGGGTGTGCGATGGATGAGGAAAGAAACATTTTGGAGTGAGTTGGATGAAGTGGTGATGGCTGTACCCAAGGGGGAGAGACTGATGAGTGGAGCAGATTTCAATAGGTATGTCGGTTAAGGGAACAGAGGGGATGAGGAAGTGATGGGTAGGTATGGTGTTAAGCAAGGAATGCAGAAGGTCAGATGGTAGTGGATTTTGTGAAAAAGATGGACATGGCTGTGATTAATATGTATTTTAACAAAAGGGAGGAGCATAGGGTGACATACAAGAGTGGAGGAAGATGCACACAGGTGGATTATATCTTATGTAGAAGGGCCAGTCTGAATGAGATTGGAGACTGTAAAGTGGTGGCAGGGGAAAGTGTAGTTAGGCAGCATAGGTGGTTTGTAGGATGACATTGGTGATCAAGAAGAGGAGGAGGAGTGTGAGGGCAGCACCAACGATCAAATGGTGGAAAATGAAAAAGGGTAATTATGAGGTGGAGTTCAGGGAAGAGTTAAGAAAGGCACTGGGTGGCAGTGAAGAGTTACCAAATAGCTGGGTAACTACAGCAGAGCTAGTAAGAGAGATGGCTAGAAAAGTGCTTGGTGTGACATCTGGAAAGAGGAAGGAGGACAAGGAGACCTGGTGGTGGAATGAGGAAGTACAGGAGAGTATACAGAGAAAGAGGGTGGCGAAGAAGAAATGGGGTTGTCAGAGAGATGAAGAAAGTAGACAAGAGTATAAGGAGATGAGGTGCATGGCAAAGCGAGAGGTGGCGAAGGCTAAGGATAAGGCGTATGAAGAGTTGCATGAAAGGTTGGACACTAAGGAGAGAGAAAAGGCCCTGTACCAATTGGCTAGACAGAGTTACCGAGCTAGTAAAGATGTGCAGCAGGTAAAGGTGATAAAGGATAATGAGGGAAACGTACTCACAAGCAAGGACAGTGTGTTAAGCAGATAGAAAGAGTCGTTTGAGGGGCTGATGAATGAAGAGAATGAGAGGGAGAGAAGGTTGGATGATGTGCGGATAGTGAATCATGAAGTGCAGTGGATTAGCAAGGAGGAAGTAAGGATAGCTATGAAGAGGATGAAGAATGGAAAGGCTGTTGGTCCAGATGACATATCTGTGAAAGCATGGAGGTGTTTAGGTGAAATGGCAGTGGAGTTTTTAACTAGATTGTTTAATGAAATCTTAGAAAGTGAGAGGATGCCCGAGAAATGGAGAAAAAATGTTTTGGTACCGATTTTTAAGAATAAGGGTGATGTGCAGAGCTGTACTAACTACAGAGGGATTAAATTGATCTGTCACACCATGAAGTTATGGAAAAGAGTAGTGGAAGCTAGGTTAAGCAGGGACGTGATGATTAGTGATCAGCAGTATGGTTTCATGCCGGGAAAGAGCACTACAGATGCGATGTTTGCTCTGAGAGTGTTAATGGAGAGGTACAGAGAAGGTCAGAAGGAGTTGCATTGTGTCTTTGTGGACTTAGAGAAAGCGTATGACAGGGTGCCTAGAAAGGAGTTGTGGTATTGCATGAGGAAGTCAGGAGTGTCAGAGATGTATGTAAGAGTGGTACAAGATATGTACGAGGGTAGTGTGACAGCGGTGAGGTCTGCGGTGGGAGTGATAAATTAATTTAAGGTGGAGGTGGGATTACATCAAGAATCAGCTCTGAGCCCTTTCTTATTTGCAACGGTGATGGACAGGTTGGCAGACAAGATCAGACAGGATTCCACATGGGCTATGATGCTTGTAGATGACATTGTGATCTGTAGTGAGAGTAGGGAACAGGTGGAAGAGACCCTGGAGAGGTGGAGATATGCTCTAGAGAGAAGAGGAATGAAGGTCAGCAGGACTAAGACAGAATATATGTGTATGAATGAGAGGGAGGATAGAGGAATGGTGAGGATGCAGGGAGTAGAGGTGGCAAAGGTAGATGAGTTTAAATACTTGGGATCAACAGTTCAGAGTAATGGTGAGTGTGGAAGCGAGGTGAAGAAGAGAGTACAGGCAGGATGGAGTGGGTGGAGAAGAATGTCAGGAGTGATTTGTGACAGACGAGTAGCAGTAAGAGTGAAAGGGAAGGTATACAAGAGGGTAGTGAGACCAGCTATGTTATATGGGTTGGAGACAGTGACTTTGACAAAAAGGCAGGAGTCATAGCTTGACATGGCAGAGTTGAAGATGTTAAGATTTGCACTGGGTGTGACGAGGATGGAACAGGATTAGGAATAAGTATATTAGAGGGTCAGCCCAGGCTGGAAGGTTTGGAGACAAAGCCAGAGAGGCAAGATTACGTTGGTTTGGACATGTGCTGAAGAGGGATGCAGAGTATATTGGGAAAAAGATGCTAAGGATGAAGCTGCCAGGTAACAGGAAAAGAGGAAGGCCTAACATAAGGTTTATGGATGTGGTGAGAGAGGACATGCAGGTGGTTGGTGTGACAGAGCAAGATGCAGAGGACTGGAACAAATGGAAACAGTTGATCTGCTGTGGTGACACCTAACGGGAGCAGCTGAAAGAAGAAGAAGATTTGAGGGATTATGGCATTGTTCCACTGGGTCTATTCTCCCCTTTCCTCCAGGATGGCATTCCCCATTCTCTTCTCCCAGCTCTCTAAGGAGCAAACGTCACCTGTGGCAAGGTCAGGGTTTTATCTCTCTATGCTGATACTGTTGGCCTTTTTGTACTGAGCTTTGAATCCATTTAATAGATATAAGAAAAAGAAAACGTCATGAAAACTCCTGTGAGCCCAAACCTCTGACAGTCCTTTTTCATTTATTTAACAGCAGAAGGAGACAACAGTCTGTTTTATCTGCCCTTATCTTTGTTTTAACAATCTATTTCTCATTTATTCCTCCTTCTCTCACTATTATCAACCTATGTAGTGAAATTCCCCCGTAGATTCATTGTTTACCACCCATCATGAAAGAACAGGGTCTATATTAGAACACCGAACATTTAAAATGTCGAGTGTTCTAATATCCACCCATTTTCAGTGAACGCTGAAAATATCGAAGAAACAGATAACCAATTTTTTTCCTAGGGAAAGAATTTGGTTGTCCATTTCTGTTTCTTCGGTATTTTCAGTGCTCTGGTGGAAAGTTACGGTTCAGGTAACTGTGTGATTGAGTGCGGGTTAGGTTAGGTTAGTTAGGGTTAGGGTGCAGGTTAGGTATGTGTGTGATTGTGTGGGCATGAGGGTTAGGGCGGATTAGGTGAGTTAGGGTTAGGGCGCGGGTTAGTTATGTGTGCGATTGTGTTGACTTGAGGGTTAGGGCTGGTTAGGTGAGTTAGGGTTAGGCTGCAGGTCAGGTAGGTGTGCGATTGTGTGAAAGTGAGGGTTAGAGCGGGGTAGGTGAGTTAGGGTTAGGGCGCGGGTGAGGTGAGTGTGCAATAGTAACGGACCTTAGGGTTAGGGTTTGGGTTAAGGTAAGTGGATAGTTAGTGGTGTGTGTATAGTTTAGTGTAGGGTTAGGGGTAAGAGTTTAGGTGTATGTGTGTGGATTGCTGTTTGTTTGGTGTGCTAGTGTTGTGTGAATGTGTTTTGGAACAGTCAATTTTTTCCTTAGGAAAAAATTCGCTGTTCTGAATTTTCGATGTTTAGTATTTTCGATTGGTAGGGTTCAATATTAGAACACTCGACATTTTGAATGTTCAGTGTTCTAATATAGACCAAAAGAATGCTATCCCGGCCAATAACTCTCTTTGATGAAATTCTTTTGAATATCCAGTACAAAGTTAATGTCAGAAATAGTACAAATGGCATCTTATCCTACCCATGTTCTTCCAGTTCAGAATTTATTTGGCATTTGTTTACCAGGAAAGTGTGAATGGGTCATGAGGTACCCAGTTTCAGTGGAGGCCTGAGTCGAAAAGCTCCAGATACATATGGTTAACAGAATGAAAAACTGGGTTCCTATTACGAGATTGAAAACCTATTTACGTGAATATGAATATGTTGACCTGTATTGCACGAAGTACAGGAACCTCAAACATCCAAAACCGCAAATTCCATAATGTCTATTTGTTTTGGTTGGCCCGTCTGCGGTAGAGCTCCGTAAGGTAAGTGTGCGATAGATAGGACTTTAGGGTTAGGATTTGGGTTAAGGCAAGTGCATAGTTAGGTAATGTATGTAAAATTTAGTGTAGTGTTAGATGTATTTTTTTTTAAGTGTATGTATGTGTATTATTTATTTTGTTTGGGTGTATGTCTGTAGGGGAAGTATGCAGTAGCTACCGACCTTAGGGTTAGGGAGTGATTAAGGACAGTGCATAGTTAGTTGTGTATATGATGTTTAGTGTAGCGTTAAAGTAGGGTTTTGGTGTTTTACTTTAGTTTAGAAGTAGGGTTTGGTTAGTGTATGTATGTGGTTTATTTATTTTGCTTGGGTAGGTACTATGTAGTGGGTGGTGGGGTTGGCCGACTATGATAGTTCGATATTTTATTGCTCGCGGTTTAGTGCATTCAGGATTTTCATGGTTCGTGGTATAGGGGTCGATGTTTAGTTATTCCCATAAAAGGTTTTTCGATCTTGTAATATAGACCCGAAAAACTATACAGACATAATAAAGTCATAAGAGTGATCTCTCTATAGTAACTTATCTAAGCTTTGTGCAGAGAGGTGATTTTTTCCCCATGTCATTCTGTTTTTAAAAGCAAGGCCCCATTTTTTCTAGCCTCTATGCATGCCGTTCTTATCCATTCCACACATCCTTTTAGTCCCTTTGCTCTGAAGTTTTTCCAACAGTCTCTATCTCGCCTTAGCTGTTGTCCATAACTAAATATAATATTGAAGATGAGTTCTCACTGATGTTTATAAGAATGGTATTTATACTGGGGATATAATTGTATAAACAGTGTTTGCCCTTAGGAGCATACGGCTTTGTTTATTACTATATATAATGTTTAGATTAGTAAAATGAATTCATGAAGATTCATTGGACAAAATAAACTGTGATGGAAAGTAAAGGAAGATCAGTTTGCTGAAAGCAACTTTCAGCGAATCAGAAAAAAAAACTTTTTTGCAGGGGGTAAGTCCCAGTTTATCCAGCATCTCAAGGGAGACCTTTACTCCCCTCTGACTTATCATATAGAAACTCCTCAGTTGCATAGCAGTGGGGAAAAAGTACAAGATTAACAATTAATAAAAGTGGCTTTCAGCAAACTGTCTTTGCAATACTGACAGACAAGCCACAATTGATTGCATTTGACTCCTGACAAAGCTAACACATGTTAGCAAATGACTGAATGCTTATATTACTGCTATGTTTTCTTGTTTATTTCAAGTTAGTGTAAAGACTGAAATTTATAAATATAAATATATTTATTTAGCTGATTTTTTTTTTTTTAATTTTGTCACATATTAGTAAAAATCCATTTGATCAAAGTGTTAATCACATGGGCTATAACTGGATTTTGGTGAGTGATATTTTTGCCTAGTGGTTCATGTTGTGACTTGATAAGGTGCATGGAGCGGTGGACTCAGTCCAGTAAACAAATGATCTTCTCTTGCCCACTCCACTCATTTTTATTGTTGCGTTATCTGCATTGAGGCAGATCTGAGGCATCAACACTTTCAGAACTTCTCCAGATGTCAAACTCTCCCTTTCCCATAATGCTATGCACTGAGACTCTTCAGATCTCATTTGTCATTCTAAGTACACAGATGCAATTCTCCAGTGCTCTGCTTAAGTAAATTTTTCAGACATGCGAGAGCTTATATTTCTTGTATAATCTATTTCTTTTTACTGTAGAGTTTCCCCTTATTACTTTTTCACATTATTTCCCAAATTTTCATGAACAAAATTACCACAAAAAATTATTTTTAGTCTCTCTCTCTCCTTTCAAAGGTATACTGAGTCCTAGACTTTTGCTGTGATATGGATGTTGATTATGGATAAGGCTTCAGGCTTCAATAAGTGCCTTAAGTGAGGGCACAGAATTTCTTCTTAGGTCCCTTACTCTCATTGTGTATCTTATCTTGGTCCTTATCATATGGACATTTGTTCTTCTTTCAGCCAGTAGGTCCTTCTTGATAGGAAAAATAAGTTAAATGTCTGAGGCCTTCTCCACAGTTCACTGAGATATTTGGCTGGATCTTCATCTATAGTAGCTTTGACTACCCAGCAGGATAAATGTAAAAAAACATAGGAATCAAAGTCAACAGTAAATGAAAAAGGCAAAAGTAAAGTAAGAGAGAAAGACATTGATAACACTAAAGATGAAGAAAAGGATAGAGGCAGAGATATTAGTAGAGAAAGGGGCATGAGAGAAGGAAAAAGAGGAAAAGACCTGTGGAGTCTGTAGCTTAGATCATCCCAGCTCCTAAGGTAACTAAGTCCCCAGGGCTATGGCTGTTTCTGATCTAAATTGGCCTCAGCCTCATGTCCATTTTTCACTGACCCCAAGACCGTTATCATCTCAGATCATTCACCAAAATGACCATCATTTCCTGACTCATAGTCTTCAGAAAATGAGCATTCCAGATTTGTGAGTTCCAGATCACCTTCCACTGAATGAATTAAGTCCGTTAAATCTTCTAAGAGGTTAGATGATATAGACTAACAGAGGGTAATAACAGCCACTGTGAAAGCTCAGATAGATATAAGAGTCATTCTATCTACCCTCACAATGAGGGCAGACAGGACTGGTCCTCCTACTCTCCTTAATTTTGATCTTTTCCTGGTTCCAATCTCAGACACAGTTTTGTGGACAAGGACTCTGCTAATCATTCTGTCAGTGTTGATAGTTTTGAACACTTCACTGTCAATATTTCCTTGAAGCTTACCTTTTTGATATCCTGCATTTTTTCTGACAGTCAAGCATCTGCTTCTAAGTAGTGTGATAAGCTATATACAGTATCCCAGTCCCATACATATCTTTTTCTATTCCCAGGTGCATATTCTGCATTAATTTTCCTGTTAAAGTCAGCTGCTCCCAAACTTCTGTGAGCTGCCTGTCTTAACCCTTGTGATAAAGTGGGACAGGTTTGAAGATGTTTGGTAATAAAGTTTATTACTCTTCTTCCACCTTGGCCTTCTGAATTGTAAATTGTCATGCATACATGGCTAAGTTTTTTGTTGGTGTCTTATTATAATTTAAGAAATTTAACTGTTATTGTCCCTTCTTCAGATACTAAAGTATTTATGTGTTCTGCAGAACCTGTTACGTCTCAGAAAATTAAATATTCTTAGAAATGTACTTATGATACTGCTGTTGTTCCAGAGATGCTGTCAATGGTTCTGTTTTTGAGAAGATTTGCTTAATAATATTGTCAACATTTACCAGAGGATGCTGAAACTGAAATAATGTTAAATGGGTTAAGAAGTGCTATTTGGTCTTTCTCTGTGGAGACCCTTAATGGGTTTATTGAATGGGGAAAGATATTCAGGGGGTTACACAGATTGTTCAACCTTCCTTTTCCTAAATATAATAGAAACATTTCTTTCAGCTCAGTTTTTTAAGAAGCAGAAGAATTCTGAACAAGGCTCAAGCAAACAAAATTTCAGGAAACAGTGGTGAGGTTCAACGAAGAAGGGCTGACCTCTCCAGAACAAAGGCCAATATAAAATAATCAGACTGATTAAATTCTCTCTCAGGATTTTCCCATTCCTGTCCCTTGCAATTCTATAAATCTGTCCAAGGATTTAGATCTTATCTTCCCTCTGTGTACCAGATAACCTCAGATGTTCAGATTTTGAAATTCATTCTTAAATGTTACATCTAACAGTGGGACTCCCTTAATCAATTTCATGGAATTCTTCCACATCTTTCCAATCAGACTAGCACACTTTCTTAGATGTTACAGCTAGCAGTGGGACTCCCTTAATCAATTTCATGGAATTCTTCCAAATCTTTCCAATCAGACTGGCATGCTTCCTCCTGTTCTGAATCAGATGTTGCCTCAGGTGATAATAGAGCCTGTTCCTTCAGATCAAACATGGAAAGAACGTTATTCTAGAATTTTTCTGGTGACAAAAACTGAAGGAATTTGCAGACCTGCCTTAGACTTTTTTTTTTTTTTGTAAATCTTTAAATCATAGTTCCAAAATTTAAAATGCTTTCTCTACAGTGTCTGTTACACCTCATTCATCCTGCCAGTTTTCTAGTACCTTAGATTTAAAAAAAATGTTTACTATCACTTTACAATCAACAATGCTTTCAGGTTCTTTCTGCATTTCTCTTTGTCTGGTTTGCATTTTCAGTTTGCTTTTTGTCATTTGGATTACTGACATCCTCAAGAATGTTAACAAAAAGTCTGGCTCCTATAATAGTTGCTTACGGGTTGCAGGGCATCCACACTTTCCACTACTTAGATGATTGCCTGACTTTTACAGATTCCTTCACAGCTTGTCAATAATTCCTGGTTTGGGTACTAAACCTATTTCTGAGCCTAGGATTTCAGGTGAATTGAGGGAAATCTTCTCTCATTCCTTCTCACAAAATGGTGTTTGCAGGATGACTTCTAGATACAACAACTATGATGACATTCTTCCTTAACATAAAGTAAAGGGTTAAAGGGAATAATTTCTTCTATTTTCAAACCAGACTCAGAGATATGCCAGAAAATATCTCAGAATTCTAGGTTTGATGGTTGCAACTATTCTCATGATTTCTTTTGCCATACTTCACATGGGAAAAGCTTCAGTGCTTTGTCATATCAGTGAAGACTCAACACAAGCATCCTCTATAAATTTGAGTTCTGGGGGGCTGTAAAAAAGGAGTTAGAATAAAGTGTGAATCAGTTGCTGCCAAACCCAGGCTTTCCTTCCTCCTTGCCAACTCTCACTCAATGTGCAACAACAGATTTTTTAGACTTTGCTTGAGGAGCTGTATACAAGGAAGTGAAAGTGCAAGGTCTATGGAGCAAACAAGATAAGTTAAAACACAAAATATTGGGAAATGATGGCCTTAAAAGCCTCCTCAAATCTTTGAACTGTCTTTGGACTCTGGGCTCTAACTTGAATTAGTTTAGACTAAGTCCAATATTCTCCCTAACAGATTCAATCTAGAGAACATCTGTTGCTTTTGGTGTAAAATGCTCCAAGTTAAATAGGTTCATAGGTTCATAGGTCAGTACTAGGCTATCAGCCCTAGGGCCTATACAAGCCTAGCCATAACAATTCCCTGGCTATTTCTTCCCACAATATTTACTTCCCTGGATCCCTGTCTAGCAGGGGGACTGATGTGATCCCTGGGGTGAATTTCCTATCCCATGTATGGGCAATCTATTCCAGAGTCTGGGGGACCTCTGGGTCAGGAACCTATCCCTCCAGCATGTTTTGTCAGTCATGAATCAGCTCTTTTCCTTTGAAATTTGGTAGCTATTAAGGCATAAATACTATGTGTTTGCCAACAAACTGTACAGATTAAGTTGCCGGAGATCACCTCAGACATTTCTTTTATCAGTTTTTAGGTTTCCTGTACCATGGTTTTCTCTACCCTGAAAAGATTTCAGCAATATGACCTTCTTGCTTGCTCATCAAAATGTATCTCCACAAAATCATAAAATGACAAACCATCTTATCTGTGCTACCTGCATCCACAGCATGTACTCTTTGCAAAGTTACTGTTTGGCTGCTTTAATGAAAAACAAATCTAGAATCTGAAATAAATCTATTTTTCCTGTTACCTTATAATGACAACTCGATTTATCAAAATAGTCTTAATTCTGGACACTGTTATTGTCAAACACAGCTACTATTGTTTTATATCTTTTAAATGAGTTTAAGTGATGTACTATCTATTTCTCCTACATGCTGTTAATATCCTTTAAGAGGAAGTGTTGCATTGTATCTGACATATTTCCCATATAAGAAAAAACAATGACCACAAGCTAGGTTAGGAACACTCCATCCACAAACCAGACAATGAAAAGAAAAAAAATGATTAGTGGACTCCCACGTTTGATGCAGCAACTCCACACACTTTAATGTCACATAAAAACACAAAAACAACAAACAGAGACCACAAGTAAAAAGGTGAGTGCCTTCACAGTCTATAGTATGATTGCTTCTTCAGCCCTAATAAGAGCAACTCTCCTACTCTATATATACCAGTCAAATACCAATTAACTAATTAAGTACACACCTAAAAGCACAATGCAACCTGCAAATACACCTAATATTTTATAAAGCTCATTCAACCCAGGAAATCTGTCTCCACCTGAATGATTGGGTTTCTATAAAACCACTGTTGAAGGCATGACAACTTAAGAACTGAACCTCAGAGCTTTATATAACAGTATTTATTTGGAGATGTTGCTGCTATGTTTACATATGACTTGTTTTTATATGATGTTTTTATACGTGATGTTTTTATATATGATGTTTTATATATATGATGTATTTATGTGTAAGTTTATGTATTTTATTGTCTCTATCCTCACAAAAGCAGTACTAAGCAGGTTGCAAGTGCATTTTGAGATTTAGACTTCTAGCATTGAGCAGCATGACCCTCAGGTTGCAGTTCTTTATAGCTGTTACGGTGGTAATTTGGTCTTTAGAACACCACCTAAAAAAGGCATTATAGGGGTGGCATGAGCCTTGGCCAGTATCCAGAAGCCCAGGGGTGAAAGATGCAGGCCATCTCTAGCAAAGCATTGAGTTCTGTCAGTCATGTCATCCCAGGCAGGCAGATAATGGCTCCCCTTAGAATGACACCAGAAACTTAGCCAATTGCTGAAATCAGTCATTTTCTGCTTGTGCTGTGGTATCATTCTGGGTGATGGTAGGATGCTGCTCAGAGCTAGGGTCATACCCGCCTGGGCTACATAATCCCAGAGCTCCTCCTTGTCTCTTTTCATGTAGTCCAGGGAGGTACATTTTAGGTCATTCACACCCACATGTACAATAACAGAGTCATATTTGTACCTGTTGTTAAGGGACCTAAGTGCATGCATTATGTGGTGGATCCTGGCACCTGACAGGCAGCTGACTGTTGCTTTCTCCTTATTCAACCTAGTGAGTGGGACATCAGTGTGCCTCACTATCGAGTCACTTATGGCTAGTGTGTTGGGCATACTGTTTTGCCTTAGGGGCTTTGGTTGAGTGGCACACTGTTTAGGAGAGTTATGTGTCTCATGATTAGTGTTGTGTTTTGGTGGTCGAGTGCATTTCTGCCTTGGAGGTCTCTGCTGTTTGGGTAGATTTTTATTGAGAGCCTCAGCGAAGGTGGGTGCGTGGTTTGTGTTTTTATGCAAAGACAGTGCTGGTGTGTGATTTGGAGGGCTACGTGTTCCATGTGGTGTGGTGCAAGTGTTGACCTTCTCCTCCTGACCAGATATTCTGGTCTTGGCTGGAGACTGCGTGGCTTCCAAGTTGGATATATAAATGCATCTCTTGCAAGTCTGAGTGTTGGGAGGTAAGAGGAGAGGGTTGTCAGTGTACATGAGGCAGTTGCTACATTGCCTCAGGATGCCCAGGTTCACCAGGTTAATAGGAGAAAGCACAGGGAACTGACCTTTAGACATCCCTGGAGGGGTGGGCATTAATAATATGTGCTGGAGCTGTTATCTTGTAAAATGTTTAGTGCTGGTAGCACTTTTGTGTGCTACAATAATTGCTACAAGAAGTCTGGTAGAGTGCTAAACTAATAAGTTAGTAAAAGTGCAGGAGAGGTGAGAACTAGCAGATCAAAGGGAAAAATTGAAGAGCAGACTGTGGCACCACTCAGAAACTTACAAACAGTCCTAGATACAGCAAATCTTTATCTGGACTAGACTAGTTACAGGAAAGGCAGGAAAAGCACAAACACAGGCTTTTAAATGAGAAAGTTGAAAGAGATGAAAAAACTGCCCAAATGGCCAATAAACTACAATTTCTGGGCCAGAAACCACTCCTCCTGTGGTAAATAGGCTACCTAGTGCTTACCACTCCCACTGACAAGCTTGATATCTGGAAGGGCTGTAATAAATTCTCTGCTAATTTATCCTGTGTAGTCCTGGACAAAAGGGATGAATGCATCTGTCTCATATCGCCTACTTAGAAGTAATTTCTGCTTGACTTACAAAGCGATGTCTGACCCGGAAATGCTACATCTAAAGAAATCCCAATCCCTCTGCACCACACATTCCAGAGACCTCAACCTCATTACCACAATCAACAGAACAAACTGGAGGGACAGGCTCATAACCCAGAGATTGCCCATGCTATGGAATAGACTTCCCATACATGTCAAGCAGATTGCCTTGCTCACCCTCTTCAAGAGAAATCTTGATGAGTGGATGGGAAATAGAAAATTCACCCTGAAGATAACTCCAGTGGCTCTACTTGACAGAGGCACTGGGAACTAAGGTCAGGTAGCACGATGCCAGGGTAATCCTATGGCTAGGATTGTAAAGGCCTCAGCACCATTAGCCTAGTACACAACTATGAACCTATGAACCTATGAACAGATGCTATGTAAGAGTTCCTCAGAAAATGATGTTATGACCTTACATGAGTGAATACATTTTATAATTATTTTCGTTTTGCTTAAATTGTTATTTCTACTCGGTATTCAGAACAGTGGATTGACTTTTAAAGCTAAGGCCCTAAACTGATTTTCTTTTAATGATAAAGCTGTAAGATGCAGATACAGCTTGTACCCCCCCCCCCCCAAAAAAAAAAAAAACATGCTTTTTAGGTTCATAGTTTGGTTCTAAGCAAGCAGTTTCCAGAATAATTAAGATCCTAGTACAAATGCACCTATTGAATTACTTTGTAAGCCAAATGCATTCATCCCTTTTGTCCAGGACTACACAGGATAACTCAACAGAGAATTCATTACAGCCCTTCCAGATAGCAAGATTAATTTTGGAAGCAGCCAGAGTACTGCTGTGTTTGACATGTAGGGTGAGCCTGTTCCACAGATGTGGAATGCATTGGGTTCGATATATACATATATATATATATATATATATATATAATGTGTATGTGTGTGTGTGTGTGTGTGTGTGCGTGCGTGCGTGCGTGTGTGTGTGTGTGTGTGTAGTGTCAATAAGTCTTATTTATTTGTTAAGGTAGCTTGTGTTCCTTGAAAAGGATGTTTGAAGAGCCATTGGTTCTATTGAGGTGCATGAAGTCAAATAGGGAAGGGTCGTTCATACCTCAAATACAAGTTAAAGATCACTACAAAGGAATTGGCAAGAGACTGAGTACAAGGAGTGGAGTGCCAGTCTATCTGCATAAATATGAGCCTTGAGACTATTAAGCATCTCTGAAGTCTCATAAATCGAATAATATGCTTAAAAAGGTACACGGCAAATGCAGCAATACATACAGTAATGGGGCTTGTAAGGGGTGGATACAGGGAAGCTAAGACTTCTAGAATTCTAGAGGCGAATTTTGGTCAGACAGAAGGGGTCCGAATGGAGACATGATAAGTCAGCAAGCAAAGGAGAGTAGTATTGCTGGAATTGACTTTATCCTCAAGTCTTAGTGAGTACCTTCACGAGGTGGACTCTCTTTTCACAAAATCTCACAACATGACAATGGTATATAGACTGTATTTTGTAGAGCATATATCATGGATAGAAGTAGGTTACAAAATAAAAAAGATAGCTGGGTGCGCAAGACCCAGGATAAAAAAGTCCTCAATCCTGGTAATGACAGTGCAAAATCCTCAAAACACAGAAACATTCCTGCAATGGCACTAGGTCAGGCCCAGGGGGGAAGATGGCCCCCCAGTTGCAGAAAGAAGCAGACCACAAATATCACAAAAACTGATAGGCCAAAAAAGAGCCATAAAGATGATAGAGTGGACTATTGAGGATAAGAACAATATTATGTATTGTTACTATTTTGCAAGAAGCCCAGAATTTCCAGACAGAAGATATACAAAAAGATTATAAGAACTTAAAGGAAAACAATACTTTTACAAGAAAAACAGTCAGAAGCTTCAAATAAACATTTGTGTTCATTAATACAACAGATTTATGAAAAAAACATTATATATATATACTAAGAAACATTGGGCCATCTGGAAAAAGAAGCAACTGAGGAAGAACAAAATCTAGAAGCTTTTGAAAGGCATAAAATAGAAATATGGACATGGGAAAGAAAGAAAAAGAAAGAAAGAAAGAAAGAAAGAAAGAAAGAAAGAAAGAAAGAAAGAAAGAAAGAAAGAAAGAAAGAAAGAAAGAAAGAAAGAAAGAAAGAAAGAAAGAAAGAAAGAGATCTGATGTGGTGCAATATTTATGCATAGGAGAAAGCTAAATTAATGCACTTACCAAAAGGTAGCCCTGAAGATGCTTGAAGAGAAATACAGGCAAAAGCATCCAGTTATGAAAAAAATCACAATAAAAAATAAAATCACAAAGAGGGAACACAGAACAGAAGATTAATAAAGTAAAAGTAAAATAAAATAAAAGATGAAGTTATGGAATACTTGTGAAGTGAAGGATTTAGTGCAGAAAGTCTAACACAGGTTACATCACACCATGATGAAATGAGTCCCGAAAGTAAGGAGAAACAGAAGGAGCAGGAGACATCTGAAGAAGAAACTATGGACACAGGAAAGAAAAAGAGATTTAATATGGTGCAATAGCTAAGCAAAGGAGAAAGCAAAACTAATCAATGCAAAAAGAGAAGCACCAAAGATATTTGAAGAGAAGTGCAGGCAAAGGCATACAGACATGAACAATTTTTACAATACAAAAAATAAGAAAACAAAGAGGAAAAGTAGAAAAGAGGATTAGTGATGGCAAAGTTACAGAAATAGAAACTGACGTTATGGATTACTTGCGAAGTGAAGGATTTGGTGTAGAAAATCTAGCTCGGGTAACATCACAGCAGGATAGAGCAATGGATCCCCAAATTAAGGAAAAAACAGTAAAGCAGGAAATGTTTGATCAGTTGCCATATGAAGATACTTCAGAGCCTTACATAAAAACCAGTACAAATGTTTAGTTATAGTTGTACAGCAAGAGATGGAACAGGAAACTGTGGCAACTCTGATACACTCAATTCTGTGGAGTGATAGGCCAGTCAGCTCCCATATGAAAGAGCAACAGATTTCACAGGATGAAACTGAAGAGAATGTGGCACAGGAAGATGCTCTGGAACTTCCTGTAGAATGCCTGCAGGAGATGAAGAACAAAGAATGTGCCCTCAGTTTAGAAGAAAATGATCCAAGAGAAGAGCTGCTTGATTTAATAGAAATGGACAGACATATTAAGATCAATGAAAGACACAAACTACAGAAAGTCAATAAAATCCAGAAAGTTAGAAGTCTGATAAAACAAATGAACACGGTAATTAGGACTGTCCATAGAGATTTATGTGATACAACAGAAGTAAGCTGGATATATTACTGTGCAGTTAATTAATAATAGATCAAGTCTTACCACAAGAACATAGGGTAGTAAGGGAAAGGAAGGGGAGAAATCGAATTATATCATGGAAGTATCGAATAGAGAAAACTATAAAGCAATTAAGACAAGAAGTGTCACTGTTCGAAGAGTATAGAAGAGGGAACAGATCAACAAAAACACTCAGAAAGATAGACATGATAAAAGCAATGTGCAGTATCAGAACAGATCAGGATCTATCACAAATAATAAACTAAAAATATCAGCACAAGCAGAAAAATTTAGATGTGCAGATAAACATAAAGGTAAAGTACAAAATAAACTATTTATTGATGACCCAAACAAGTGTTATAGAGAATTGGGAAACAAGTCCAAAGGAATTGAAAACCACAAAAAAAAAGAAGAAATAGATACATTTTGGAGAAATATCGATGAAGATCCTGTGGAACATAACAAAGATGCTAAATGGAAGGAAGTAAAAGAAAGAATAAGAAGTTTAAATTTACAGGATATGAAATGGGGTGAAGTAATGCCCAGAAAGACTGAAACAAAGTTAAGAAAAGCTCCTAACTGGAAAACTCCAGGCCCAGATGCAGTACCTAGTTTCTGGCTAAAATTACTAATGTCTTTACATGAAGACTTAACCATGAGTAAGAACTACTTATATGCGCACCACAAACAAACTCCATCCTGGTTAACAACAGGAAAAACACTACTCCTATTTAAGAGCAAACCTGCAAGCTATCTTAAAAACTATAGACCAGTAACTTGCCTTCTGATGACATATAAACTGCACAATGGAATTGATGCAGACAGAGTTTATAGTCATTTAGAAGAAAACTCAATCATGGTAATAGAACAAAAGAGTGATAAAAGAAAGTCATACGGAACAAAGGATAATTTGCTGTTAAGTAAAGTCATAGTGGAGAACTACAAAAAGGGGAAGAATCTAAGTATGGCATGGATTGACTACAAAAAAAACATTTGACAGTATCCCACATTCATGGATAAAAGAGTGCTTAAAAATGTATAAGATACACCCTCCACCGATCAATTACATTACAGCAGCCATGAAACAGTGGCAAACCACTTTGTATTTAAGACATAATAAAGGAAAAAATATTATTCCAGGGATAAAAATTCAAAGGGGGGATATTCCAGGGTGACTCTCTGTCACCGCTGTTCGTTTGTCTTGCTCTTAATCAAATAAGCTCTCTACTTAACAGATTAGGTCATGGTTATAATTTGGCTAATAGAAAACAAGAAAGTTTAAAGACTTATCTTCTTTTTGTAAATGATTTAAAACTGTATAGTTCATCAAATGAGGAACTGAAAGCACAACTGCAAGTCAACAAAACTTTTTCATATGATATAAGAATGTCATTTGATCTTGATGAATGCACAAAAGCAACCTTTAAAGCAGGAAAGCTGCAACACTAAGAAAACGTCAGTCTGGGACAAGAATGCGATATAAAAGAACTTGAGCAAGAAGGGATGTATAAATATTTTGGCATTAATGAATGATCAGAATTGACATCTAGGAGCAATGTCCAAGCTATAAACCAATTTGCTCTTCCTATTTGAAAGTACAGTTTTGTAGTGACTGACTGGTCCAAAAGGTGTTGTATAGGCTGGATAGGAAAACAAGAAGGATGTTTCATGCTCATCAAATGATTTATAAAAATTAGTGCATACCTAAGTTATATATTGCCTGCTCTGAAAGAGGTATGGGCCTCCTCAAAACTGATTACATTTATAGGTCTGCAATCGTGGGACTGCATACATATCTGCTGATCTCACAAGATCCAAACATAGTGAAAGTTTTGAAACATGAGGAGAATACGTCTAAGATGGTTTCCTTGCTTAGTTTAGCAGAAGCCTATTGGTGTCAAGAGGGAATGGAAAACAAATCAGAAGTAGATAAAAATCAGGCAGTGACTGAATGTGCCAAAAAACAAAAGGAAGAATATAAGGTGAAGAATCCGATGAGAAGACAAGAAATGTTGAAAATGCATAAATATATTTGCAAGTATAGAAAAGTCTTGGAACAAATCACGTTGATCAGGATTGAATGCAGGAATGGTTAAGGAGACATAAATTTAAACCAAAATACAAAAGTTAATATTGCTGGCCCAAGACAGTGGATTACGTGCACAGTGGTTTTCAAAGTCCATTGAACATTTGGGAGAAACAGACAAATATAGGTTTTGTAAAACAGAATTGGAAACAGTCGCACATCTTGTTGCTGGGTCTGATACACTAATGGCAGAAGGACTGTATATTGAAAGGCATAACAATGTGGCAAGGCTGTTGCATTGAGGGTTGTACAAACATTATAATAATGAAGTAGCTGAAAAACACTGTAACAGGAGCCACAAAGCATAGAAAATGATGAAGTTTATATCACATGGGATCATCCATTGCCAACAGTAAAAAATAGATGTGAGAAAACCAGATATAATAGTCCATGGAAAGAAGACAAAAGTAGCATTGATCATTGAAATCATTACACCCAGTGACTACAGTGCCTTACGTACAGATAAATACAAAGTCATAAAATACCAGGATATGCAAGCAGAAATAAGGACAATGTGGAAGAAAGTTACCTAGACGGTTGCAGTAGGAGCAATGGGCCTCAAAAAAGAATTTACAATCATACTTAGATATGCTACCGATAAATGTAACTTTACGAATTGTAGGAGTCATTACTGGGCACCATACCTCTCAACTGTACAGATTGTTTTAGAATGTCCAGATTTTTGCCTCATATTTTTGGTCTGCTCCTCATAACATTTTGGTTTTCTGGCAAATCTGAAGTCAGAAAATAATGACATTTGAGTTACAGACTTCATATTCTTCAGAAAATTCATGCTAATACAAAACCTGTTATTCTATCAATTTTCTATGTTTGTAAGAGCAATATTTAAAAACTGTCCTTATTTTTGGGCCTTTGTCCCCACATTGTATATTTCTTGGTCTTAGATGTTGAGAGGTATGTTGGGCACATTGCGGGAGCTGTAAAATGTATTCTGGTTAACATCAAAGATTGAAACAATACTAATTTTGTGATCTTTAATCATACTTTGACTCAGGAATTGGGGTCCATTCCCATCATGGTATTAGAAACACAAAAGATTTGGAAAAATTAAAAAAGGATTTCCAAACTGCTGTTGAGATATGATGTTCAAATTATAGTGAGCTGTCAACATATATGCCTAAGTCCTTTGATGATAGTATCAGTTTGGAGGGGACATGTCACTTATATGACAGGAGATAGGAAAATTTTGCTTGCCAGATGGAACCGTACTACATTTCTCAACATTTAGCCTAAGACCATTGTTAGTACACCAACAGCTGGCATAGTAGCCAAGTCCTTGCTGAAGTAACTGTATTTGAGGGTGACCTGACAATTGCATCTAGTTTGCAGTCATCATCAAACTTAGATATGCACACAAGCCTGGAATATCAGATAGGACATCAGAGAAGTAGATGACCATCAAAGGGTACCAGTACTGAGTCGTGTAGGACATCACTGGTAACATTTTTATATTCTAAGGAAGCTTCTGCATGTTTCCCTACATTCTTGTTATTCAGACAATGGAGCATACCTTCCAAAATATTAGTAATATTCTTTTTCAGTCTTTTTAGCTTGGAGGTGTGCAACTGTTTCAACAGATTGTGTTAGCTGAGCTAGCTGTGTGAAGCTAGGCTGATGTGTAGAGTAGTCTGCGAAAAATGTAAATCAGATGTGCAGAGAGATCCACGAAATATGTGAAATGAAAAGCCTGGCTTCATGGCTCTCTCAGGAACTCATATTAACATGTCTTATTTGAAATGCAATTTAAATGAAAAATACAATTTTCCATTTGACTTTTGACACGTTTCCTCTATAATTCCCTTCCTTGATTTTTTTTATTAAACATCCTTAAAGGTTCTGCGGGTAGCTTGTTATTACCAAATGAAGAGCCAGAGCTATTTGTGTTTCTACTATGGTCACTGTCTCTCAAGCTTTCCCATTTTCCAGGCATGGTTATATCGTCATTACAGTGTGTAACAGTATCTGAGTCAAATTTCTTTCCAGGGATAACCACAGAATAAATGCTAGACTATGATGTTCTTGTCATATGATAAGCAATATCTCTCCACAAAAGTGGTGGGTATATTTTTTATCTCCCTGTTAGGCTTATACTCTCATAAGTTGTGCTTTTGGTCTTTGAATCTGCACATACTTGATCCCTGGGCAAAGATTAATGCTAAATTAATGAGAAGTTCCTAGTCAATAGCCAGGCTACAACCTCCCGGTGTTTAGGTTATGCCCTTAAAGCTTGCATGCTTAAAAAGAACATTATTAACATTTTTAGTGTAGCCGTATTATAATGGCTATAAGCCTGACAAATTTTACAGCAAAAGACACTGACCTTTTTAGTCAGTAGTGAAGAATGGATACAATTCTAGACTCACTTCTAATAAGAGCGATGATCTGACCTATCACTGCACACCAGTCTGAAATTTCTGTTTAATTAACAAGTGTGAAGTAGAAGTTCCTTTACAACTGCACTATTAAATAAGGCACTCTACGTTGCTAATGTTCTTTAATCAGCTGGGTGTGGGTACATGTTCTCTTGTGTAATACATAAAGTTGTTTCTTGAACTGATGCATCAAAGTAATGTAACAAACTTTCATGATTCAATGACAGCTCATCCACAGCCGGTCACAGTGGTTATTGATTCTGTACACCTCGACTAATTACTTGCTTCCCTGAGGCTTCTTGTTCTTCCTATTTTCTTTAATCTCTCCTTATTGTTTCCTTTCTTTATTTGTTAAAATATAAATTAATCTGAAAAGCAGGTATTATATAATGGGTGTTTAAGCGGTGTTTACATGTTTAAAATAATTCTGCTCAAAGGAGTAGGTGTTTAAAAGTATCATGTTAACATTCAGTAATATGTCGCATGGATTAGTGAAGAATGTTAAGCACAGGGCTCTGTTAATAATAAGTGAAATGGAAAAAAGCAAGTGAAGAAGAACCCGATGAGGAAAGATGCCATTTATCAAGAAGAGAGGATTAACCTCTGCACTCTGATCTTTTAGCCTTACAAACTTCAAAAGCTTTTGATAAATACATTGAAATCTCAGAAGTGGGTGAACTCATACTCACCTGCCTTCAGGGTTTGGACAGTCTTTTATTCTACTAGTGCATTAAATGCGGTAGAGGTTATAAATACCCAAATAGACATGTCAGATTAAATTCAAACTAACAGTAGTTACTGAACTGCAGATAAGAGAAAAAAGTGGACATCAAATCAGTGTCAACAAGGCTCTCTGTGTTATTTAAGACATTGTTTTCATCATAAGAATATACTTTTCTTTTAGAAATGTGATCAGGGTGGTCTTCTCCTGTTTCACAAATTATCTTCCACAATCATTTCTTGTTCTATTATATATTTTATACTAAATACATTTACATTACCCCTACTATCACACAGATACAGAAACACACACACACACACACACACACACACACACACACACACACACACACACACACAAACATACACGTCTATCTAGCTAGATAAATATAATTATAGCTACAGCTATAGTATATAGATATAGATATAGATATAGATATAGATATAGATCAAGAAACCTCTCTACTTAAAGCTTGTGGAAAGAGTGGAAAACATTTGCACAGCCTTTATAACTCAGTTTTTGGGGAGTTATACTGCCATAGCTATAAAACTGTTATAGCACATTTTCCTCCCATCTTATGTTTGATTGACTCTTATTTTGTGCACTTCAATAACAAGTATGTACCTGACTGACATGGGTAAGAAAAGACTTTGTCACCTTTCCTCATGAAATCTACATATTTATTATTTCTTACAAGTTTCATGTGCATATGGGATGGTGCAGTGGTGCTCTGATTTCCTCCCACATTACAAAGACATGTATCTAGAGTATTTCTCCATGGGCCTCTGCTGAATATTGACTCGTTCCAAGTTGGACTTTCCTGGTTAATAAATAAATTGGACTACAGCATATGTTACTGAAATATTAACATTTTTTCTTGTTTTGTCTCCTAGCTCCTACCTAAATGTTAAGGTTATCGCTTCATAATAAGCTTATGTCTTGACTTTAGGTTGCTTCCTAACACTTAGTCTTTCATATCCTGTGAATGACTACAGGAGGCGTGAGGCACATTTCACTTACATACATATAATCTACTTAAATTTTATTTTATTTTTTCTTTTATACAGTGAGCCTGAATGGTGTAAGTAAGCTTGAGTTTTCTACGAAGTAAGAAGATACCTTGATAGCATTTTTGAAGACCTCATAGGTTCATAGGTAGGTACTAGGCTATCGGCCCTAGGGCCTATATAAGCCCAGCCAAAAAAGTACCCTGGCTTTTGCCACACAAGAAAATTATTTTCCTGTGCCACTGTCGAGCAGAGCCACAGAAGTGATCCCCGGGGTGAATTTCCTATTTCCCATCCAATCATCAAGATTTTTGTTGAAGAGTACTAATGAGGAGCTTTGTTTGATATAGATAGGTAGTTTATTCCAGAGTATGGGAAGTCTCTGGGACAGGAATCTATCCCTTCGGCATGTTCTGTTTATTGTGGTGACAAGGTTTAGTTCCCTAGACTGTGTAGCTCGGAGGGATTGGGACTTCTTTAAGTGGAGCATGTCAGCAATATATAACACTGTGGGATGGAAATCAGTGGGAAAGAGGTCATTTTTATTTATTTGGTTTTTTTTTTTGTTTTTTTTTTACTTCTTCCTGAGCCCCACCTGATACATTACTGATCCTCTGGCTGATATCTGTATCTTATGTTTGCCCTACCTAAGTGCTCCTATGGATCCTTTCTGTCAGTCATAGTTATATTCCTAGACTATGTGAGCCTATAACTACAGAGGAAGTCAGACTAGTTGTGGAATTGTGAGAACCATGAAGAATAGAAGATGGGTAGGGAGAACCATTATGTAGCACTGGCTGGTTATAACCCTTATCCCCTAAGAAGTGTGATGTGGAAAGAAATCATAGACATTGTGGCTCTTTCCCAAAGAGTGCTGCTGGCCTATGAAACCTGTGATCGCCACCAGTGCTCTCATAGGCAGTGAACCCCCTCCTTACCTTTTAGGTAGAGTAGGTCATCCGGCACTTTATCTAATCCCTCCTTGCTTGTCTTACTGATGCATACTGGAATTTGAGTCACCAGTGGCACAGACAGTTGTTTTGCTTCTGACAGTTAGGCTGGGCTATGGAAATGAATAATTTTACTATGGTGCTATATGATCTCTATTTGCTCATACATATCATACCAGTGTTTAATGAGGTGCTGCTGTAGAGGGATTCATAGGTTCATAGGTTCACAGGTAGGTACTAGGCTCTCGGCCCAAGACCTAAGTAAGTATAGCTAACAAGTTCCCTGGCTTATGCCACCCAAGAAAGTTATTTTCCTGTGTCACTGTATAGCAGAGCCACAGAAGTGATCCTCGGGGTGTATTTCCTATTTCCCATCCAGTCATCAAGATTTTTCTTGAAAAGTGTTAATGATGAACTTTGCTTGACATAGATGGGTAGCTTGTTCCAGATTATGGGAAGTCTCTGGGACAGGAATAAGGTTTAGGTCCCTAGAGCATGTAGCTCAGAGGGATTGGGATTTCTTTAGGTGTAGCATGTCCAACAACTCTGGGTTTGACATAGCTTTATATGTTAGGCAGAGATCACCTCAGAGTAGGCGATATGCTACGGAGTAAAGCTGGAGATTTTTGAGACAGTCAGTGTAGGACATCTGTCTGAGACCAGTAATCCTCTTTATGAGGTACTTCCGTGGCCTTTCCAGCTGCTGCAGATGTCTTGTGAGGTACATTCCAAAAGGGGCATTGTACTCTATAATGAGTCTAATGAGTGTCGAGTATAGAGAACAATGACCTCTTTTTTCCTGGATGAGAACCCTTTTGTGATGAGATGTGCCACATAGAAGGACTTCCTGACTACTGTGGCGATATTATTATCAAAGGAGAGACTACTGTGCACCTGGGTCCCAAGGTCTCTTATCACACATTCAGTGTTAAGTAGACTGCTGCCTATATGGTAGTTCATGGGTACAGAGTTTTCACTAACGGGGATGACAATGCACTTTTTGGCATTGGGCTTGAGGCCATGGCTTTGACACCAGGCATCTGTTTCAGTGAGGCCCTTCTGTAGGATGTCCACATCATTTGGGTGACTCGACTATGGCTCCTAGTTTGCAGTCATCTGAGAACTTCGTTAGCCAGAGGCCTTCTGTGTTAGCCTGTACTTCAGAGAAGTAGATACCAAACAGGAGAGGTCCTTGAACTGAACCCTGTGGTACTCCACTTGTCACTGGTTTGAAGTCAGATTTGGAGTCTGCAACATTTACATTGTGGGTTCTGTCAGTGAGCCAGTTGGCAACCCATCTTGTGATGTAGGGATTTATACCTAGTTTATTGAGTTTAGCTATAATTCCAGAATGGGGGATGGTGTTGAAAGCCTTGACGAGGTCAAGATAGGCTGTGTGAACCACCTTACCCTCATCTACAGCTTTGGTGACTGCCTCAAATAAGTTGATCAGGTTCAGGAGGCATGATCTGCCTTTCACAAACCTGAACTGGGTGGGGTCCAGAGTTTGGAGGTTACCAATGTCTTTGTTTATGAGTTCCATGATGATACATTCCATGGCCTTGCAGGCCAGGCTCATCAGGCTAATAGGGCAATAGTTTCCTGGATCAATGGTGGGTCCCCCTTTGTGGAGTGGGGTAACTGTTACTGTGTGCCATTCAGTGGGCACAGAGCCTGATGTGAGGCTATGATTGAACATGGTGCTTAGATGGGGAGCCAGTTTGTTCTGAAGTTCGTGTAAAACGCAGCCTGGGATTTTGTCCAGTCCCATGGATGCTGTGTTTTTGGCTTTAGAGAGTTCGGCTTTTACCTCCGTAGTTGTGATTACAGGGACTCTGCATTCTTCCTGTATAGATGTGGGCCCTTTAGGGGTGAGAGGGGGCTAAAGTTAACACTGAACCTATCTTCCAGGATGTTGGCAATATCAGTTGGTTCTGTAATTTCCATGCCGTTGTGCTGTAACTCAGAGCAGATCTGGATGTTGCCATTGAGATTCTTGACATAGCTATAGAATGCTTTGGGGTTGTCCTTAGAATCAGTGGTGATTTTTTCATAGCTAACATCTCTTTTACAAGCATAGCCTATAATTCACAGTTTAGCTATTAAACCCAGTCAGGGTGCACAGGCCTATATTAAGTATGTGCCATCAAATACTTGGAAGCAAACTCTGTAGCAAGTTTATAGTTATTTAATCTGTCTTTCAAGGCCATAGTTGAGGATATTTTATAACTGAGTTTATACATTTCACTATAAATTTGTGTCTTGCTCCTTGATGCAGTGTTTCGTACTTAATCTGTCTCAGCTGTAGAGATAAGGTATGACAAAAGAGTGTCTGAATCTATTCATATCCTTTTGGTAAATTATCTTTCCTCGGCCAAACTGCTCCCTCATTTATAGAACTCATTACTCTACTGCCATCATCTCTCCTTTCTCAGTCATTTTTGAATTTGTACAAATATTAGCATTTGACCTGAATATTTTAATCTTTATAATTCAGATGTGATAATAATATGGCATAGACAACAATTTCTTTATTTTTCATCAGTGTATCCCCAGAAAAATATTTCTGATTTTAATAATTTCTTTTCTTTTTGAGTTGGAAGGTTTCATGCAGAGGGCATATAACCTATACAGCTGCATTAACACCTCTCTGTCATAAAGCATCCATCCAGTTGTATAGTATTGTGAATCTGATTATACTCTGCAGTAAAGTCAGAATAGTTTCCCTTCTATGATTAATAGATTTGCAACTAGTGAACCTTGGAAGTATTTCTGCATTGCATGCTCCATGAAATATACTCAGCCATATTGTTTTTGAGGTCTTTAAAATGTCACATACTTAGGGAATACAAGTGTACGGTTTATTATTGTTTGTGCGAATGACATTCTGTCTGCTGCAATGTGCCGAAAAACAGAATGTCGAACATACAATCACTTTTGCACCAGGTAGTCGACTCCACTTATGCGAATGCACAACTGCATTCGCATAAGTGAAATTTGACTATCTGCACGGAGATCGTGGTACAGTGGGGAGTGGAAATTCATCCACATCCCCACTGTAGTGCGATCTTGGAGTTAGAATATATAAATAAGGGGGTGTGGTGGGTGCAGCCCCCCACATGGGGGGGGGTGCAGGGGGGCTTGCCCCCCTGTAAAAACGTAATAGCTGTATAGGAGTTTGATTTATATCAGCTGCTATACAGCTATCACGTGGTGGTTTCGACAACAATGTTGAGTCAAATGCGTTGAGCATTTCGTTCAACATTGTGTAAGCAATTTTTTTTAACTTTCGGACTTACCATTCATTTATTTGAACTGAAAATGTTTTTTTCTGTTATTAAACCCAAGTTTACATACTTTGATAGTTCGGCTACTTTTATTCAGCTTTAAAGTTATTATTGTCATGGTCTAATTTTATTAATAGAATGGCAGAAAGTGAAAGAGGTAAGAACTGATGTGGGGAGAGAAAATGATTTTGGTGACTGGGGAATCAATCACAAGATACTTCAGTTCTAGTAAGGGAGACTGGGGAAAACAGGTTATAATGAAACTGTTTGGTCTTGGCATTTATACTTGGCAAGACATAGGAAGAGAAGACAAAGATGATTGTTGTGACAGAGATGGGGATATAACTTGTGACACTTATTGGCACACATGGCCTGTGAGAAGAAACAGTACAGGTGGTAGCAAGCAGGACCAGGGACAAGGTGGAGGGAAGACAAGATATGTGGCTGGAGGCTGCATACTCAGATGTGTTACCTGTATACTAACTGGTTGATGCACAAGGCAAAAGTTAACCAATAATAAGGAGAGATTGGCAGAGAGTCTACCTTTGTGCATGGGACATGATACATTTTAGCACAGAACAAGAAGTAGTAGTTACAGCTGGACTGCAAAGGTAAATCTCTATGAGGGAGGGGCTGTCATCAATGTAGACAAAGGGGCCATGTTCTGAGGTAGGAGAAAGAAGTAAAAAGGACATACAACATAGCAGAAGAGTAGATAGGGCAGCTTAGAAAACTGGTTAAATGATATTAATATGCAAAATGAATCGAGGTTAAACAATAGTGGAATTGCAAGCTGTGACACAAGAGTAGGTTCATAGGTTCATAGGTTCATAGGTTGGTACTAGGCTATCAACCCTAGGGCCTATACAAGCCTAGCCATAACAATTCCCTGGCTATTTCTTCCCACATTATTTACTTTCCTGGACCCCTGTCTAGCAGGGCGACTGACGTGATCCCTGGGGTGAATTTCCTTTCTCCCATCCAATCGTCAAGGTTCCTCTTAAAGAGGTCCAAAGAGGCACTCTGCTTGACATGTATGGGCAATCTATTCCAGAGTCTGGGGAGTCTCTGGGTCAGGAACCTATCCCTCCAGCATGTTTTGTTTATTGTGATGACAAGGTTTAGATCCCTGGAGCGTGTAGCTCTAAGGGATTGGGATTTCTTTAAGTGTAGCATGTCCAACAGCTCTGGGTTTGACATGGCCTTGTATGTTAAGCAGAGATCGCCTCTGAGTAGACGATATGCGACAGAGTATAGCTGGAGTTTTTTAAGGCGGTCAGCGTAGGGCATCTGCTTTAGGCCTGTGATTCTTTTAGTGAGGTATTTCTGAGGCCTTTCCAGTTGTTGCAGATGTCTTGAGAGGTACATACCAAATGGGGCGTTGTATTCTATAATGGGTCTAATGAGGGATGAGTACAGCAGGACAATGACCTCCTTTTTTCTGGATGAAAAGCCCTTTGTGATGAGGTGTGCTACATAGAAGGATTTCCTGACTGTTGTGGCGATGTGGTTATCGAAGGTGAGACCACTGTCCACCTGTGTCCCTAAGTCTCTTATCACACTTTCTGTGTTTAGTGTACTGCCACCTATATGGTAATTCATGGATACATGTTTTTTCCCAAAGGGGATAACAATACATTTCTTGGCATTGAGCTTGAGCCCATGGCTCTGGCACCAAGCATCTGTTTCTGTAAGGCCCTTTTGTAGAGTATCCACATCATTTGGGGATTCAATAATGGCTCCCAGTTTGCAGTCATCTGCAAACTTTGTTAGCCAGAGTCCTTTAGTGTTGGCCTGTACTTCAGAGAAGTAGATGCCAAACAAGAGCGGCCCTAGGACTGAACCCTGAGGTACTCCACTTGTCACTTGTCTGGAGCTGGATTTGGAGTCGGCTACTTTTACAGTGTGGGTTCTATCAGTAAGCCATTTAGCAACCCATTGGGTGACATAGGGATTAATACCCAACTTATTAAGTTTATCTATGATTCCAGAGTGGGGGATGGTGTCAAAGGCCTTGGCAAGGTCTAGATAGGCTGTGTGGACCACCTTACCCTTGTCCATGGCTCTGGAGACTGATTCAAAGAAGTCAATCAGGTTCAGGAGACAAGATCGGCTCTTCACAAACCCAAACTGGGTGGGGTCCAGTGTTTGAAGGTTGCCAATGTCTTTGTTTATAAGTTCCATGATAATATGCTCCATGGCCTTGCAGATAAGGCTTGTCAGACTGATGGGACGGTAGTTTCCGGGATCCAAGGTGGATCCCCTTGTGGATTGGGATAACTGTAGCTCTGCACCACTCAGTGGGCACGAAACCTGAGGTGAGGCTATGATTAAACATGACACTTAGGTGAGGTGCCAGTTCATATTGTAGTTCATGTAGTACACAACCTGGGATGTCATCTGGTCCCATGGATGCTGTATTCTTGGCTTTAGAGAGTGCGTTTTGTACCTGTGTGGCCGTTATTACTGGAATTTGGCAATCTTCCGGTATTGAGATGGGCCATTTAGGGGGGTGAGAGGGGGGGGGTGAAGTTGGCACTGAATCGATCTGCCAGGATATTGGCAATATCCTTTGAATCAGTATATTTATTGCCATTCTGTTTTAGCTCAGAGCAGATCTGAGCATTGCCATTTAGATTCTTGACATAGTTATAGAATGCTTTGTGGCTGTCTTTGGAATCTTTGGCAATTTTATTTTCATAACTAGCTTTGGAGGATTTTATGAGGCATCTCAGTTTCTTACTGAGGCTAGTAAGGGAGTTTTTTGCATCCTGGGATTTTCCTCTTTTCTGCAAAAGTTTCTTCCTTTTGTTGTAAAGTTTGTTTATGGCAGGGGACCACCAGATTGGCTTCCTTTTTTGGATGAGAGCATTTTGGTTCTATTTGGGATGGCACGATTCATGCATGAGTGGATGTGCTCGTACAGTGCCTTAGTGTAGGATTCAGCAGTTGAACTTTCAGTTGCCGTCTGCATGGGTGTCATGAAGTTTGTCACTTCTGACTTGAGTAGCATGAAGTTGGCTTTGGAGAAGTTTTTTATGGTGGTTTCTTTACTGGGGGGGTGTGGGTGGGATGTGGATGTTAAGGGTGATTAGCTTATGGTCAGACCTGACTAACGAGAGGGTGACCATAGGTATGGAGCATTGATTTGCCATGTTGGTAATGACCAGGTCTAGGATATTGGAGCCCCTGGTGGGACTATGGATTAGTTGATCCAGGGCGTTGGAATTTATGAATTCCAAGAATCGTTGCACAAAGGTGTTGGGACATGAGTAGTTTTCCCAGTTAATGGCAGGGTAGTTAAAATCACCCAGTATTAGGGTGTTTGGTTCTATCTTAATATTTTACAGTATGTTTAAAAAGGTGTAGTGAGAATCTTGGGGTATGGTGGGGGATCTGTAGCAAGCTACAATTTGGATTGCAGTCTTACCTACTGTTAGTTGCACTTGGAGAATTTCAGACACATTGTGTTCATAGGTTCATAGGTTCATAGCTTCATACTAGGCTATCTGCCCAAGGGCATTTATAAGCCTAGCCCATAGTTATGTGGCTTTCGCCACCCCTTTAGTTTGAATAAAAACTATGCCTATCATTTTTCTGTGCCTCTGTCAAGCAGTGACACTGAAGTAATCCCTGGGGTATATCTGCGATCTCCCATCCATTGGTCAAGATTCCTCTTGAACAAGGCCAGCGAGGTGCTCTGCCTCACATGTACCGGGATTTTGTTCCACAGCATAGGGAGTCTCTGGGTGATGAATCTGTCCCTCCAGCACGTTCTATTTATAACCGTGTCAAGGTTTAAGTCTCCGCCCTTGTGGTTCTGAGGGATCTAGATTTTTGAGGTGAAGCATATTCATCAAATCTGGGTTTGACATGGCCTTATATGTCAGGCACAGGTCACCTCTGAGCAAGCTGTATGAGACTGAATAAAGCTGGAGTTCTTTCAGTCGGGCAGCATAAGACATATTTTGAGACCCTTTATCCTTTTGGTGAGGAACTTTTGGGGCCTTTCAAGCTGCATCAGGTGTCTGGTCAGATACATTCGAACGGGCATTGTACTCAATCATAGGTCTAATGAGTGATGAGTACAGGGGGACGATGACCTCCCTTGATCTAGATGTCAATCCCTTCATGATCAGGTGGGCGATATAGAAGGTTTTCCTAACTACTTTAGCAACATGAGTGACAAACGAAAGACTACTGTCAACTTGGGTCCCCAGATCCCTGATGACTTTTTCTGTGCTCAGTGGATTGTCACCTATATGGTGGCTAGGGGTAACCTTGTTTTTCCCGAAGGGTATGACTATGCATTTTTTGGCGTTTAACTTCAGGCCATGGCTCTGGCACCAGTTATCCGTTTCTGTGAGGCCCTTCTGGAGGATATCTGTGTCAGATGTGTTTTCGACTATGGCGCCCAGTTTGCAGTCATCTGCAAACTTTGTCAGCCATAACCCTCCTGTGTTTGCTTGTACTTCAGAAAAGTAGATGCCGAACAAGAGTGGACCCAGGACTGAGCCCTGTGGGACACCACTTGTGACAGGCTTTGAGTCTGACATGGCTCCAGCAACTCTGACCCTGTGGGTTCTGTCGCTAGCCAGTTTGCAACCCATCTTGTGATGTATGGGTTTACATTCAAGCTGATGAGTTTTTCGATGATACCTGAGTGGGGTATTGTGTCGAAGGCCTTTGCCAGGTCGAGGTAGGCTGTATGGACTGCCTTTCCCTCATCAATGGCCTTGGTGACTGTCTCGAAAAGGTCAACCAAGTTTAAGAGGCAGGATCTGCCTTTGACAAAGCCAAACTGGGTTGGATCCAAAGTCTGCAAGTTCCCTATGTCTTTATTTATGAGTTCCATTATGATCCTCTCCATGGCTTTGCAGATAAGGCTTGTCAAGCTAATGGGGCGGTAATTTCCAGGGTCTGTGGAGGCACCGCCCTTATGAAGTGGGACCACAGTCGCCGTGCGCCACTCCTTGGGTACGTATCCTGAGGTGAGGCTAAGATTAAACAGCTGTCCTAACTGTGGGTTTAATTCCTCGTTGAGTTCATGAAGCACACAGCCGGGGACACCATCCGGTCCCATGGATGCTGTGTTTTTTGCCTTAGTGAGGGCAGTTCTCACCTGGGCATTGGAGATGTTTGGGGGCTACAATCCTCTGGAATAGATATCTCTCCTTTTGGGGGGAGGGGAGAAGTTTGCACTGAACCTGTCAGCCAGTATGTTAGCAATGTGTGTAGGTTCAGTAATTTTCACATCATTTTGAACTAATTCTGAGCATATCTGGGAGTTTCCTCCTAGGTTTCTAACATAGCTAAAGAAGGCCTTATGATTGTCTTTAGAGTCCTTGGCGATTTTTCTCTCAAAATTTGCCTTTGATGATTTTATGAGAGCTCTTAGTTTTTACTTATAATGATCAAAGGTGTCTTACCTTTCAAGGATTTTGCTCTATCTTGTAGTAGCTTCCTCCTTTTGTTGTAGAGCTTGTTTATGGCTGGGGTCCACCAGACTGGACGCTTGCCTTTGGTACAGAGAGTCTTAGTTTTGTTTGGGATTGCCTGATCCATGCAGTCCTGTAGGTGCTGGTAGAAGGCATTTGTAAGTGATTCAGCGGTTTGAGTAATGTTTACCACTGGCTCAGGGGCCTTAAAGGAGACCACACTAGTTTTTAGAAGTGTGAAATCGGCTTTTGAGAAGTTTTTCACTGTGGTCTTTTTGTTTCAGGTGGGGCGGGATGAGGACCTCCAGCGAGATTAGTTTATGATCTGATCTCACCAGTGAGGGGTATACTTCCGGTGTTGAACATTTTGATCCCATGTTTGTGATGATGAGATCAAGTATGTTTTCACCTCTTGTGGGGATGGTGACTAGTTGTTCCATGGCATTTGAGCTTATGAACTCCAGGAATCTTTGGGTTAGAGTGTTCGGGCTTGAGTAGTGTTCCCAGTCTATATTAGGGTAGTTGAAGTCACCTAGTATGATGGTGTTTGGAGATACATTTATCCCCTCCAATGTTTTCAGGAAGGCCATGTGAGGTTCCTGAGTTTGAGAGGGTGGCCTGTAACATGCTACAAATTGCAGAGCAGTCTTGCCTATGGTTAATTGCACCTGGATGGTCTCTGATGCATCGTGCGTTGCCACCAACCTTGAGGTGTGGGTGTCCTTTATGAATATGGACACCCCCCCCCTCCTTTCTTGGTGTTGTCCGGATTTTGGGGCTGGAACGCATGATATGAGGTGAAACTTGTTAGTGCTGGGGTGCTCTCAGGAGCCTTGAACCAGGTTTCTGTCACAGCACAGACATCGATGTTCTCCATATTGAGAAGGGCCTTGAGTGCGTGCATCTTGAGATTGAGACTTCTGGCATTGAGCAGCATTACCCTTAGTTTTTTCCTTTTTGGTGTTCTAGGGTGGTAGGTTTAGAATTTGAGCCTTGCCTAAAAAAGGCACTATGGGGGTGGCAAGAGCCTTTGCCAATATCCGGAAGCCCAGGGGTGACAGGTGCAAGCCGTCCCTTGCGAAGCAGCGTGGCTTGTCCAGCATGTCATCCCAGGCAGACAGACATTGGATCCCCTTTGAATGACCAGAATTTAAGCCAATTATTAAAGCTGATCATCTTATCACTGTATTGTGGCATCATTCTAGGTGAAGGTAGGATACTGCTCAAGGTCAGGGTCATACCTGCCTGGGCTACATAATCAGAGAGCTCCTCGACGTCCCTTTTCATGTAGTCTAAGGAGGTACGTCTCAGGTCGTTGACACCAGCGTGGACAATGACTGAGTTGTACTTGTACCTGCTGTTGAGAGACCTGAGTGCTTGCGTTATGTGGCGGATTCTAGCGCCCGACAGGCAGCTTACTGTGACCTTCTCCTTACTCAGTCTGGTGAGCGGGACGTCAGTGTGTCTGACTATGGAATCACCAATGACAAGTGTGTCTGGCATTTTGTTTGGCCTTAAGGGCTGTGACTGTTTGACACTCTGACTGTGTGGTCTATGTGTTGCATGTGTTGGGTCGTGAGGTGGTAGTTGTTTGGGTGTCTGCTTTGGTGGCCTCTGCTGTTTTGGTAAATTTTGATCAGAGCCTCCGAGTATGTCTTTGTGTGAGTATGTGTATGATTTGAAGTTGTGATGGTACCATGTGTGACTGGGTATGTACTGTGTGTGGTTACCTTCTCCTCCTGTCTGGTCTTGCCAGTCCTATGTTGAGAGAGCTCAGCCTCCAGTTTGGCCGTATAGTTGCATCTCTTGCATGTATTTGTGTTTTGTGGGAGAAGGAGAGGATTGTCTGTGTACATGAGGCAATTGTAACATTGCCTCAATATTCCCAGGTTCACCAGTTGAGCTGGAGAGGACACTAGCAACTGATCCCTCGACATACTAGAAGTAGTAGATAAAGAACTTTCAAAGGACTCCGGGAAGTGGGTTTTAGGCTGGTGGGGTACTATCTATAATAAGAGTGCTTTATCAAGGTGCAAGTACTGTAGGAGTAAGTGCTAGGCTTTACAGATAGAGAATAGTCTACTTGGGAATCAAGTAGAGATGAACTTTTCAGTTATAGGATATGCTGGTTAGATCAGCAGTACAGTTTAGCGTGTTTTATAGCAGGGGGCTGAAGGGAGCTAGGAATTGGCCCAAAACGACCAATGGACTACTAGTTTCTGGCTGAAACTTCACCAAATCAGACAAAAAGGCCGCTCAGTGCTTCCCACTCCCACTGGTAAGCAAAGAAACTTCCCTCCTTCCTAATAAGGCAATGGATCAGTAACAGGAACTAAAAACAAAGCCCAGGGATCAGCAACTCTGAAACTGGACTACTCTAGTTCAGTAAAGTGGGAAAACAAGAGATTTTTTGTTTTATTACAGAGATAAGGAAAAAACAGACAGTAAATGCTATAAATGCTGTAAATCGGCTAGCGCACTTTAGTGTGTAGCCTACAGAAACAATTTGCAACAATTAGTAACTTAAAGTGCAATAAACAGTGTAAAATGCAGAAATCACTTAAAGTAGCAGTAAAACAGGCGAAATGCAGTCGCTAGCTTAATAACAGTGGGAAAGCCACAAAAAATACTTATATCTGGTAGAAAGTCACTCTTTTAGCTCTCTGCTGCTTGGATCACTCTGCAGGCCACCACGAGGATCTGTGCAGAGTTGGTACATGCTGGAAAACGCGTGTTTAGCGTGTTTTATAGCAGGGGGCTGAAAGGAGCTAGGAATTGGCCCAAAACGACCAATAGACTACCAGTTTCTGGCTGAAACTTCACCAATTCGGACAAAAAGGCTGCTCAGTGCCTCCCACTCCCACTGGTAAGCAAAGAAACTTCCCTCCTTCCTAATAAGGCAATGGATCAGTAACAGGAACTAAAAACAAAGCCCAGGGATCAGCAACTCTGAAACTGGACTACTCTAGTTCAGTAAGGTGGGAAAACAAGAGATTTTTTTTTTTTTTTTTCTTTTACAGAGACAAGGAAAAAAAAAACAGACAGTAAATGCTATAAATGCTTTTAAGTGGCTAGCACACTTGAGTGTGTTAGCCTACAGGTAAAATTAAGCAACAAATAACTTTTTAAGAGTGCAAAACAGTTAATCAACACAAAAACTGTTTAAATAGAATGCAGAGCTGTATAAACAGGCTAAGATGCAGTCGCTAAGCAGTAAATATTCAAAAAGACAGAAAAAAATACTTAAATCAGTTATAGCAAATACAGTTATGACAAATGCTCTGAAATATACTGTATATTTCCAATATGTTTGAGAAGGACAGTGAGAACACAAGAAGGTTCAGGCGAAAAAGAAAAAAAAAGTTTTGTTTTACTTTTTGAAAAGGTAAAAAGGAGGAACAGAAGGCCTTATCAAATGTTCTCTCTGTATTAAGAAGAATGGGCTAATGACACTAGACTGGGAGGTGTGTCACAGTAGGGGCGGGCAACTGCAAAGCCACCAAGTATAAGAGCAAGATACCAACAGGGAGGGAGGGTGGGACAAAATAGCCTAAGACAACAAGCACTACAGATAAGTTTTTAAACAGATAAAGATTTCTGAAGATTCTGAATAGACAAAGTGCTTTATATATATTAAATTATAAAAACAGTAATCTGTTAAAATAATCAAAAGATACTTATATTTTGTAGCTCAGTTGCGGTCAAACAACTTCTCCAGCCTGCACCAAAGACCAGAACAACAACTTTTTTTTTTTTTTTTTTTTTTTTTTTTTTACAAGAACACAAAAGAACCAGCCCCCACTAGCCAAGAGATAATTACACAGAGTAAATGTTTCAGTTTATACAATAGCCTAAGACAACAAGCACTACAGATAAGTTTTTAAACAGATAAAGATTTCTGAAGATTCTGAATAGACAAAGTGCTTTATATATATTAAATTATAAAAACAGTAATCTGTTAAAATAATCAAAAGATACTTATATTTTGTAGCTCAGTTGTGGTCAAACAACTTCTCCAGCCTGCACCAAAGACCAGAACAACAACTTTTTTTTTTTTTTTTTTTACAAGAACACAAAAGAACCAGCCCCCACTAGCCAAGAGATAATTACACAGAGTAAATGTTTCAGTTTATACAATAGCCTAAGACAACAAGCACTACAGATAAGTTTTTAAACAGATAAAGATTTCTGAAGATTCTGAATAGACAAAGTGCTTTATATATATTAAATTATAAAAACAGTAATCTGTTAAAATAATCAAAAGATACTTATATTTTGTAGCTCAGTTGCGGTCAAACAACTTCTCCAGCCTGCACCAAAGACCAGAACAACAACTTTTTTTTTTTTTTTTTTTTTTTACAAGAACACAAAAGAACCAGCCCCCACTAGCCAAGAGATAATTACACAGAGTAAATGTTTCAGTTTATACAATAGCCTAAGACAACAAGCACTACAGATAAGTTTTTAAACAGATAAAGATTTCTGAAGATTCTGAATAGACAAAGTGCTTTATATATATTAAATTATAAAAACAGTAATCTGTTAAAATAATCAAAAGATACTTATATTTTGTAGCTCAGTTGCGGTCAAACAACTTCTCCAGCCTGCACCAAAGACCAGAACAACAACTTTTTTTTTTTTTTTTTTTTTTACAAGAACACAAAAGAACCAGCCCCCACTAGCCAAGAGATAATTACACAGAGTAAATGTTTCAGTTTATACTAGTCTGGTGGTGTGAATATCCTTGGTGAATATTGACACTCCTCCACCTTTAGTGTTTCGGTCCTGGTTTGGTGGCCGAAAAGTGTGGTAAGAGTTGTAGCCTGGTATTGCAGGGGTGCTCTCTGGAGCCTTGAACCAGGTCTCAGTTACTGCACAGATATCGATGTTCTCCATTTTTAGGAGTGCCTCGAGAGAGTGCATTTTGAGGTTTAGACTTCTAGCATTGAGTAGCATTACCTTCAGATTTTGCATGCTTGTACCTGTTACGGTGGTGGTTTTGTCCTTTGAAGTTTGCCTAAAAAAGGCACTATAGGGGTGGCAAGAGC
This sequence comes from Protopterus annectens, assembly GCF_019279795.1. NCBI lineage: Eukaryota > Metazoa > Chordata > Ceratodontiformes > Protopteridae > Protopterus > Protopterus annectens. Next base: position 270,964,328 of record NC_056741.1, on the reverse strand, counting down.
CTTAGCCAGTAACCTGAATCCCAGGGGCGACAGGTGCAGACCATCTCTGGCAAAGCATCTTGGTCTGTCAATCATGTCATCCCAGGCAGACAAATACTGGATCCCCTTTGAATGACACCATAAGCTTAGCCAATTGTTGAAGTTAATCATTTTATCCTTATATTGTGGTATCATTCTGGGCGAAGGCAGGATGCTACTCAGGGCTAGGGTCATACCTGCCTGGGCCACATGATCCGAGAGCTCTTCCATGTCTCTTTTCATGTAGTCCAGGGAGGTACGTCTCAAGTCATTCACTCCAATATGGACAATGACAGAGTCATATTTGTACTTGTTGTGGAGTGACTTGAGTGCATGCATTATGTGGCGGATCCTGGCACCCGACAGGCAGCTGACTGTAATTTTCTCCTTATTCAACCTGGTGAGAGGGACATCAGTGTGCCGGACTATAGAGTCACCTATGACTAAAGTGTTAGGTACATTGTCTTGCCTTAGGAGCTGTTGCTGGGTGGCACACTGGTGTTGTGAGCTATGTGACACATTGGTTGTAATTGGTGTTTGTTTGCGTTTCAGCTTCAGAGGCCTTTGTTGCTTGGGCAGGTTACAGTTAAGGGCCTCTGCATATGTGGATTTACTGTTGCTATATGTGGGGGTTGGTGGTGTGGGTTTAGAAGGGCTATGTGTTGCTTGAGATGTAGTGTGGGTGTTAACCTTCTCCTCTTGACTGTTTAGCACAATCTTGGGTGGAGAGAGCTTTGCTTCCATTTTGGCTATGTAAGTGCATCTCTCACAGGTTGTAGTGTTGGGTGGTAGGAGGAGAGGGTTGTCTGTGTACATGAGGCAATTGCTGCATTGCCCCAGTATGCCCAGATTCACCAGGTGGACAGGAGAAATCACCGGAAGCTGACCCTTGGACATGCCTGGTTTGGGGCTTTTTTTTTTCTTTGTAAAGTACAGGATCTGTTTCCTTAGCAAGGTACTTTGCAATTATAGGCTTAGTGCCTACTATTAATTTCTCCTTATTAACAAGGAGAGTTCAGTGTTTGTATGAGTTTAAGGCTTCCTAGTGCTTTCCAGCAGGTATTAGAGAAAGTGCTAGTCACAGGGATGCTTAAAGGTAAGATTGAAAAGAATGCACTCTACAGTGTGCACTAGAGAAGTTAGATGTGAAAAAGTAGGGAAGTAGACAATACTGATATTACAGAAGTGTGGGCAAGCAATAGGAGGGAGTAGAATGTGAAGGTGCTCAGGTATAGGTCTGTTCAGAAACAACTGAGAAAGGAGAGATGATGGTGGTAGAATAATTAGTTCCACAAATGAGGGATTCCAATGGGAGGTCACATAGCAGGAGCTGTACCTTGTCATAAAGGAACCTATAAATGGGGGCGGGATCTAAATTTTGTGGAAATTCCCTGCTGGTAATAACAAAAGAAGGTGTTGAATGCTGGTGGAGGAATGCAGTGTATCAACCTCGACAGGCTTGAAGAGAGGAGACTGACAGACTGAATGAGGACAATAAAATAGTGGGGAAGGAGGATATAGTTTTAATAGGAACAAATGAACAATAAATGCAAGCTATAAAGGAGACCATAAGAGGCCTAGGCATGCACACCTTTAAGTAGACCAACTTAAACTTTCTTGCCACCCTTTAAGTACTTAATAGTGTCTTCCTGCCAAATCAAGCAGGGCCATATATAATAGTCCTGATGGGCGTCTATGACTACCTATCCAGTCATCATGACTAGCCTTAAAGGTAAACAAAACTGTACTTTGTTTGAACTGTAGTGGTATCTTATTCCACAGACTGCAATTACATTAGGTTAGGACCCTATTCTTCCACAAGTACTGATTATTGTTGGTTTAAATTAGTTCCTTAGTACAAGTGTTTGTAGAGCCACTGGTTATCCAAAAAACAGGAGGTCAAATAGGATTGGGCCTTTTATGACTCAAAAAGAGAGATGCATATCATCGAGGAACAGCCATCACGCTACTTTGTTTAACAGAGTTAGACTATTCTATCAGGATAATTGAAGGATTTAAGATTTTTGTTTTATTTATTGCTAAAAATTGTGGGGGGGGGGTTCTAGTTGAATGATTTGCTTGGATTAGTACATTCTAAACAGGGCATTGTATTTGATGGAGGGTCTGATAAGGGAACATTGCAGTGTTAAGATGACTTCTATATGTTTTGATGATATTCCTTTGAAAATTTACTGGATCAGATAGAAGGATTTCATGACTGTGGTATAAACATAATGATTGAATGGGAGAAAGATTCCCACATATGTACCCTGGTCTCTTTTGACCATATCTGCTTGAAGTGCTGTACTACTTATAACATATGAGGTGGGAATAGCTTTTTTGCTGAAGCCTACTGTGTTGCATTTTTTCGCATTTAGATTGAGACCATTTTCAGTACACTGGGTATGTGCATATTCCAAGAATTTTGGAGTAGTTTAGCATCAGTGGATAAGCTGATAACAGTGCCCAACTTACAGTCATCAACAAATATAGTCAATCACACCACAAGCTCATTGGGCTGGATGTCTACAAAATAAAAGTTAAACGGGAGATGGCCCAGCATTGATCCTTATGGTAACCCAGTAGCTATAATTTTTTGATCACAGAGGGTAGCAACAACTTTTACTGCTCAGGATCTGTTGAATCACTGGTTTGCAATCTTGCAGACAGCACAGCGGGGGTTACATTAAGTTTGTCTAAGTTTTCAATAATACCAGTAAGGGAATTTGTGTCACATGCCTTGGCCAAGTCAAGATAAGCAGCATACATAGAGTGATCATAGTCTATATCCTCTATAACCTTTTTAGAGAAGTTTACTAGGTTCAGAACTCAGCACCTGCCCTTCACAAAACCAAACCGAGTGGGGTCAAGATCAGTTTAGTCACCAATGTCTGCATAAATGAGTTCGGCTATGGAAAGTTCCATGGTGCTAAGGAAAATAAAGTCAGGGAAAGCAGCAGGCTCAGATGAAGTCATATACATAGGACCAAGCATTTGGGTGAGTGAGGGAAGGACTGACTCCTGAACTCATACTAATATGGCGAGAACATCATATCCAAGATGATTGCAAATTAAGCATTCTAGTGCCACTATACAAGCATAAGGGGGACATTCACAGCTGTGGGCAGTACAGACATATCAAACTGTTGTCACACTGCATGAGCATGCTGGAAACAGTGACTGATTAACAATACTCTGAGAAGTAGAATGTAAGATGGGATATGAGCAGCTTAAATTCAGATCAGGATGCAGCATAACTGATTTCAGTGAGGCAATTGTGGAGAAAATGCAGAAGATGATGAAAGGTGGAACAAGGTCCAAAAAGAGCTGATTTGGATAGTCCTGTGATGGTTTAAAGTCCTGGACACATTTGTAGAATTAGTGCAAGCACTGACAAGGACCCAGTGGCACAACTATGAACTGTGTTCAGGCACACAGAAGAGTTCCCAATGAGCCTGGGTATACATCTGCGATCACGTCTGAGTGCAGTACTGGTTATACTAATAATGAACTACATTAGCAAGTAGGTCACTTGGGTCAACTCAACAAAGTTGCTGTATGCAGAATATGTGGTATTGCAAGCAAACTCCGAACAAGAACTTCGACAAATAAAATAGGAATAATATGGAAAAATGATGGCAAATGATATGAAATTGAATATTTACAAGACATTTGTCATAGAAGGAAATGGTGGAAATCATAATTTGAAAATTGAGCTACAAGGGGAAAAGAGTGGGACAGGTTAACAGCTTCAAGTATCTGGGAGGAGTAGTTGAGAAGGGAAGTCTGAATTTAGATGTCAAAGCCAGAATCAGAAGTGCTGCAAACAACTGGTTCAGAGTGTCAGGTAAATGTAAAATAATTCCTCTGCCAAATGTTTTAAACTAGCTGTATGATATATAATTGTTGGAGGAAGTATGTAATATTCACAATGTAAGTTATATAAGTATTTAATACACACACACACACACACACACACACACACACACACACACACACACACACACACACACACACACACACACACACACACACACATATTTAGCAAACATAAAATAATGGTGGCTGTTTTGATTTTTTTCAATATGTGCTTCATGCAGCTTAATTTGCTTGTTTTTTACCAGTTGACATCTGTACATTAACACACTATTAGAGTGTGTTTGTTCTCCCAAAAGATGACAATGTACATTTCTTCATTCTCTACCTGCTGTTAAGCTCTACTCTCATGTTACAGCTTAAACAGCTTTCATTTTAAATGTGTTCTACTGTAAAGTGTCTCACATCTTTGGAAGCTGTAAAACACTTTGTGCTGTCAAACAGACAGAGGCTAGGAAAAAAATAAAAATAAATATATATATATATATATATATATATATATATATATATCTATATATATATATATATGTGTGTGTGTGTGTGTGTGTATGTGTATTTATAGTGAGAGAGAGAGAGAAAGCTTATCTTCTGGCCAGTGTCTTTCTGGCATTAAAATGTGTCTCACATAATTTGAAAGCCATGAAACATACACACACATCTAAAGCATACAGTCTTCATTCTAAGTCTTCAAAATTCCAAGTTCCTCACATTTCCACATTGATAGCTGCTGTCACGTTCAGTGTTAGGAGTTTCTCAACCAATATCTGTGATGAATAATACTGAATCATATTAGTTTATGGAAAGAACATTTTATAAGTAGAAGTTTAAGGTAAAATGTATCCTGACCATCCTGTGAGCTTCCTAGTTGAACTTAGGTTCATAGGTTGGTTCATAGGTTGGTACTAGACTATCAGCCTTAGGGTCTATACAAGCCAAGCCATAACAATTCCCTGGATATTTCTTCCCACAATATTTCCTTCCCTGGACCCTTGTCTAGTAGGGGAGACTGACGTGATCCCAGGGTGAATTTCCTATCTCCCATCCAATCCTCAAGGTTCCTTTTGAAGAGGGCCAAAGAGGTGCTCTGCTTGACATGTATGGGCAGTCTGTTCCAGAATATGGGTTGTCTCTGGGACAGGAACCTATCCCTCTAGCATGTTTTGTTCATTGTGATGACAAGGTTTAGATCCATGGAGGGTGTGGCTCTGAGGGAGTTGGATTTCTTTAAGTGGAGCATGTCCAACAGCAAAGGATTTTACATGGCCTTGTATGTGAAGCAGAGATCGCGTCTGAGTAGACAATATTTCAGAGAGTATAGCTGGAGCTTTTTCAGACGGTCAACATAGGGCATCTGCTTTAGGCCTGTGATTCTTTTAGTGAGGTATTTCTGCAGCCTTTCCAGCTGTTGGAGATGTCTTTTGAGGTACATACCAAATGGGGCATTGTACATTATAATGTGTCTAATGAGGGATGAGTACAGTGGGACAATGACCTCCTTTTTTCTGGATGAAAAGCCCTTAGTGATGAGGTGTGCCACATAGAAGGATTTCCTGACTCTTGTGGCAATGTGGTTATCGAAGGTGAGACCACTGTCCACCTGTGTCCCTAAGTCTCTCATCACACTTTTGGTGTTTAGTGTACTGCCACCTATGTGGTAATTCATGGGTACATGCTTTTTCCCAAAGGGGATAACTATACATTTCTTGGAATTAAGCTTGAGCCCATGGCTGTGGCATCAAGTATCTGTTTCTGTAAGGCCCTTTTGTAGAATATCCACATCATTTGGGGATTGAATAATTGCTCCCAGTTTGCAGTCATCTGTGCACTTTGTTAGCCAGAGTCCCTTAGTGTTGGCCTGTACTTCAGAGAAGTAGATGCCAAACAAGAGTGGTCCCAGGACTGAACCCTGAGGTACTCCACTTGTCAATTGTCTGGAGCTGGATTTGGAGTCAGCTACTTTTACAGTCTGGGTTCTGTCAGTAAGCCAGTTGGCAACCCATCGAGTGACATAGGGACTTATGCCCAGCTTAGTAAGTTTATCTATGATTCCAGAGTGGGGGATGGTGTTAAAGGCCATGCCGAGGTCCAGATAGGTTGTGTGGACTGCCTTACCCTCATCCACAGCTCTGGAGACTGATTCGAAGATGTCGGTCAGGTTCAGGAGACAAGATCAGCCCTTCATGAACCCAAACTGGTTGGGGTCCAGTGTTTGAAGGTTGCCAATGTCTTTGTTTATAAGTTCCGTGATAATGCATTCCATGCCCCTGCAGATCAGGCTTGTCAGAGTGATGGGATGGTAGTTCCCGAGATCCAAGGTGGATCCCCCCTTGTTGAGTGGGATAACTGTAGCTGTGCGCCACTCAGTGGGCACAAAGCCTGACATGAGGCTATGATTAAAGATGACACTTAGGTGAGGTGCCAGTTCATTTTGTAGTTCTTGTAGTACACAGCTCGGGATGTCATCTGGTCCCATGGATGCTGTATTCTTAGCTTTGGAGAGTGCGGTTTCTACCTGTGTGGCCATGATTACCAGAATTTGGCAATCTTTTGGTATTGAGATGGGCCCTTTAGGGGGTGAGAGAGGGGTGAAGTTGGCAGTAAATCGATCTGCTAGGATATTGGCAATATCCTTGGGATCAGTATATTTAATGCCATTCTGTTGCAGCTCAGAGCAGATCTGAGCATTGTTTTTTAGATTCTTGACATAACTATAGAATGCCTTGTGGTTGTCTTTGGAATCTTTGGCAGTTTTATTCTCATAACTAGCTTTGGAGGATTTTTATGAGGGATCTCAGCTTCTTACTGAGGCTGGTAAGTTAGTGAACTGTTTCCATTGGTTCCACATTACGAGAGGTAGCATTCCACATTTTGGGAATGGTCAGTTGTAAGCAATGTTCTGTGCTCTTACCTTTATTTTCTCTCTGCAAGAGGTATTATATCAGAGTAGTTGATGGGGTTTCATTTCATCCCACCCTGAGGTGAATTTCTTAACATCCGTGTTTCAAATACATAACATAGAGAATTACGACTGCGCTGCTGATCATAACTGGCTTATTATGTGTTCAAGACATGGGGTTGGGGGTGGACATTTAGGGTAAGGGACTGAGGATTATGTAATTTATAGGACTGAGTGTTGGGATGACCATGTAAAAACAGAAGATTGGGCTAGTGGAGTTAGAGCACTTACTTTTTTAGACAGGACAGCAAGCAGGTGTACCTCTGGCTACTAACAGGTGAGCACCTGTAGTAGATCCTTGTAAAATGGAATATTTTAAATATGCACATACAGTAGGTATATATTTATTAAGTAGGAATGTTGTGATTTAGATTCTAGTGTAGGGAGTGTGTGTTAGGTTTTTGTTTGCATCACATTTGTGAATACATTGGTTACATTGTTGATGCTTGTATTTCAATCTCTTTCTTTACCAGTGCAAGTGTTCATAGACGAAAATGATTTATTATGTCTTGACCAGTTTCATCTGGATATACATGTATCTGTAGTATTTGCTCCTCTCCTTGTGACATGGGTCACAGCTAAAAAAGGTTGAAAGGACCAGCTCATTTACCCAGTTAATAAACAAATAAGATCCTCTTAGCCAAAAGTATCATATCTGTATCCACATTTTTTCTAAATTCTTTATGTAGCTTAGCATTTTCCATGAAACTACTTCTGCTCATGTTGAAAGTTTATTCTTTAGGCATAACCCTCTTTTCATTGGCAGTTTAACTAAGCTTCTTGTGTATCAGTGGCAGTCACCTAAGCTCTCTGTGTCTGTCTTCAGCCTGGTTGGGTCAATCACCTGCCTGCTTACCATCTGTCATAGCCTTCTCCCCTATTTTATTTATTTGGCTTGTAGAGGGCAGGGATACTACTATTGTAGCCATCTTACTTACACTTCATATTTACTTTCCTCCCTCTGTTTTAATATCTAGTTTCTTCCTCTTAGAGTAAGGAGAATACAAGAGTATCTTGTGATCAAGCATTTACAAACTTTTTGGCGAATGTTCCCTCTCAGGAAAGAGAATGTCCTAAAAATGAGATGAATTAACTTAGCCAGTGATTGCATCATCTGGAACCTTAAGGCTTAATAAGTTGTTTACTGTTCCCTTAAGCTGTGCACATCCAGGTGCTGATTGTCCTGCATTTACATTTCCAGTTTACTGATTTATTATTATGCTAAAGGTGATACAGAACATATCAGACGTCTGGGCAACCAGAAGTGGATTGATACCATTTTAATTACTACATTTTGTTGTAACCTTTATAAAAACGTTAGAGTGACCAGTCATTTCTCCTTTTTTTCTAACCTTTGTTTGCCTTCCATTCCACATAATCATATTCTCATTTAGTTTCAGATCCTGGCCCTCAGAATATCTTGCATCAAAACGACCCACAATGAAATTTGCAAACATATCATCAGCTGTTCTCTGCCAGTTTAAAACGTCATAAATGGCAGGAGGATTTCCGTCATTGTCAAAGAAAAACTCTTCTCCCATATTGTTCTGGAAATGGACAGTCTTCAAGCTGTGCAACAGCTGTTCAAAACATAAATGGATAAATTCATACACAAACACATCTGGGTTAATGTATACACAAACACATCTGGGTTAATGCATACACAAACACATCTGGGTTAATGCATACACAAACACATCTGGGTTAATTACATAAATTCTTGGAAAAAGTGCAATTTCCAAACCTCATTGTGGAGATGGTACCACAATCTAATGTATATTATGGAAAATTAAAGCATATGAGACCACCGTTCTTACAAAAATGCAGTTCATTATATGCAAATAAAATGAACTGAAGGTTTTCCAAGCAAAAGAAAAGACGTGGTTTAATCAAAGGCAGAGCAATTACTTCATTCCATTCTTATACAGACACAAAGCACTTAGCAGGTCTCTCTGGAATTAGTGCTTCTGCCAGGTCTTCCTTCACTGTGGTTAGTTCCCCCTCCCAGACAACTGCTCTGGACACCATGCCCCCTTCCAGAAAGGGTAAATGCTTTTTTTGTTGGGCTTCTTTCAGTCCTGTTTTGGATTGCATTCGATAGATCATTAAACAAAGCTTCTGTCACTAATACTGCCAGTTATCTTTTTTGTTCTTAAAGAAGCAAATGTAAGTTAACAGAAGCACTACTTATTTAAATAAATATCAGTCTATTTAAAATAAACTCTGCATAACACTGCTATACAACTTATTTATCCATTCATGTTGGGGTCACTTGTATGCATCCATATAGTGAGAACTACTGCACTATGCTACAACTGCCCCTCCTCCATTTGAAATCATTAGTTTCATACCTATTGGATAGATTGCATGCTTGAAACACACCTTAGTTGTTGGTCAAGGCTGGCTAATGCTTGACTTTGAATTTAAATGACTACAAAGATAAAGACAACCTACAGACCTTTATGTTCCCATCTTATTATTTATGTAGTATAATAGGTGAGCATGGTCCATTACTAGAGTGAATTCTCTCCCAATATATATTACTTTGGGGGAACCAAGTGCCCACAGTATGACTAGGCATTATCTTTAGATCTCAGAACACCTATCATCTGCTTTGCTTAGTTTTTGACTGAGCATTCTGTGCAGTACAAGCCATGAACTTAATATCATATTAATAAACTCAACAGGAAAGGAAAACTCTGAGCTGTCTGGGGATTGAAGCCAGGACCCCAAATCCAGGGAGTCCTGGTTTCAGTCCACAGACAGGGATCATAGTTTCTAAATGAAGAAGCAGTTTGGCTTATTTTTTTCTATTAAAACTTTGTGATAGCATATAATCCTACATCTAATACATCAATATTATTAACTATAAATGATTTATAGAAGTCAGGAGATGCCAATACAAGCTCTGAACAAAATGTTTCCTTAAACTGCTTAAAAACAGTGTCTGTTTTCACTGTCCAGTTTATTTTGAGAGGCATATTCCCTTTAGTCAGGTCTGTGAAGGGGAATCTTACTGTTGCAAAATTTGCACAAACATGTGATAATACCCCACTAACCCCCAAAACAAACTCATTTTTCTTATTTTCTAGAATAGATCAGTGTCTCACTGCTTCTGCATGTTATTTTTGACTTACAATTCATGTTTCTGTCACATTCCCAATGTATTTGACCTCCATTTATTTAGTTATGCATTTGTAAAGGATAGAGCACTAATCCATGTGGACCATTTATAGGGTCAGCCTGGGAGACAATAACATAAACAAGCAGTAATGAGGACAAATGAATCATACATTCTCTAGTCATTTCTAACTTCTGCACAATATGATATATACAACATTTACAAGCATACATTTATGACATTGATATGGAACTAGTTCTGTCTACAAGTGCATATGGTAGGAAAACATTAGGAACAAATATAAATGTACAGTGTTCCAGAAACTAGGCTGCACATATAAAGATGTGCTAGACAAAGGAAGAAAGCCTTAGGCTGAGGTTTATTACTGCTAACAGTTGAGGGGGTTGTTCTGCAGGAATGTTTTTCTTTGTTAAGTGACTGAATAATTTACTTTGCTTGTGGAGGAATTTTTTAGTTTAAGTCAAAATACTCTGAAGGATACAATGGATTTTATCTTATCTGGAATGGTTTCCCAGATTTTGGAGGCTAGGGTGGCAAATGCGTATTTGGTACACGTGATTGCACTGAAGAGTTTTTAGGTTTGCACCAGAATCCGTCTATACAGAGGTAACATGTTCTGCAAATCTTATTGCAAAGTTAGAAAGTCTGTCCATGTAGATGAGTTTGAAGGTGAGACAGACTAAAAGGAAGATGATTTGTTTATGCCTGCCTTCCTTTTAGATGGATTCACATTATTTTGGCTTGCCTGAGTAGTCTAGAACAACCTTATCTTAGCTAGATGCGAAGTCCTCATCCTCAGAGCATACAATAACATTGTCCAGATGATTTGCATCAAAATTAGTGGGAAGTTTCAAGGCTCTGTCCATTAATCTTCTGGAAGGTTGCTAGGACAACATATACCTCAAAAGGAAGATTGCTATAATAAGAGTAATCCTTAGCAGAAATGCTGTTCAGCTTTCTAAAATTAATACAGAATCTGATTGTTCCATCATGTTCTAGAATTAACTCTATGAGATTGTTCCATTTCCTTTTGGACTCCTCACTTATTTCTAAGTATTTATTTTTCTTTTTCTTGTATTGAATTTCTTTGTGACTGGTATTTGCTAGGGTTTTAAGTTAATCTTCTCTCCTGACTAGTCTTAACACAGTGTAGTTCTATTACCATTTCCTTGTAACAGAAGTTATTTTATTTCTTGTTTCTATGGCTTGAATAGTGTATCTTCTACCTGAACTGCAGACATAATGTTAGTCTTTTTCTTTACCAGATTCACTAGTCTATGCTGCTAAACTAACTGCCAGTGTTTGTATTTTCTACCATGGTGTCATTACCTAGATATGGTTTATTTATTCTGGTCTTCTTTTTTTCTGTTTGTCTACCTTTGTAGTTTAACTCATATATTTTCTCTGTTACTTCAAATCAACCCTTGCATTTAGCAAAATACTTTTTTTTTGTTGAGGGGACCAGTGACGATATCTATTCAACTATTTTTAAATTCCCTGGATCTTGCATTCTATTAAATCACTAGCGAGGTTGGTGCATTATTCTGGAAATAAAGGAACCCTGCTGAATGGACCAAAGCTAGCACCTATTCTCCCATCTTTAAATTCCATGGACCTTGCATTACTATTAAATCACTAGCAGAGTCAGTGCATTATTCAGGAAATAAAGGAACCCTGCTAAATGGACCAAGGTTAACACCCGGTCTCCATATTTAAATTCCCTGGACATTGCAATACTATCAAATAATTTTCACAGCTGTTGCATTATTCAGGACATAAAGAGATTCCTCTGATCAGTGATTATTTCCTGTTACATCCCAACTTTGAAAATAACAGCACTAACTCCCTGCCCATATATTTATCATTAGCTTTCTATAGAGGGATAGTTTCCGAGTATTTAGTTGTATAGTCCAAATAATGAAAAATATTTTTTGTCCTGTCTGGACACTGAAAACCATTGGAATTGTCACTGTATAGCATGCATTCTGCCAGCCAATGAATTCCTAGCATGCTTGAGCTCCTACTCCAATCCATAATCCCTTGCAACACAGGGAAATCTCGAGAAGTTTTTGCCATCACTGAAGCCACAACATGTCCCCAAACAGTTCAAGCAGAGGGCAATTTTCTTCTTATAGCACAGATAAGTGACTCATTTTTAATGTTTTTTCTAGCTATTACTTCAGCAAGTTGCTAGGAGAGTTACAAGTTACCAGAGCACTTTCCTCGTCTTGTATGTTTATCTTCTACCCTTAGTATCCTTCCTCATCCCCTCCCAAACCCTGTCAAATTATTCTTTTCTGTGTCTGTGCTCTTTCTTTCCAGTCAGCTTGGTGGCAGTTAATTTATAAGGATTCACATTTTCAGAAACTTAGCTGAGTTTAAAGTTGGAAAACTCCCACTTCCATTCAGGCTAATGAGCAGGTATGTGTCAGTGACTGAGTGATTAATTCTCTGTTTGCAAATGGTACGTACTTAACAGTGTAGGAACAATGGAGAAAGAGCCCAATCATGGGTTAAAAAGTCCAAAAAGTGATGGTACAGGGTTTCCATTCAGAACCCTTATGACCTGTGTTTCATTTGCAGTACATCTGGACAGTGATTGTTCCATTTGCAAAAATCATCAGTCCTCATACTCCTTCTGAAAGAAGGAGCAAGTTGATGTGGAAAGGGCTACTTCATTCAGCAGTATTGACTATGGAAATTTCTTCCCCTCATGATCCATACAAATCATCTCCCAGGACCAATAGGCCTGAAAAGAGAGGAGAAGAGAGGAGAGGATAGGAGAGGAGAGCTATACCAGTCAGGTCATGTTCCCCTTGCTGGCAAAAGCCAGTTGGGACAACCCACTCTGTATCAAGGAAGAAGGCAGGTAGTTTCTCATGCAAAAAGGAACTTTCTTGACTGACACATTCAGCGCCAGCTTCTGTTTTTCCTTTCACTCCTACAAGTCCATTAGCAGACCCACACCCTTGGACAGGAAGCAGATGATGTCGACCTTCTGAAATGCACTACCACGGTACAGTGTCATCTCAGTCCCAACAATTACTAAGCAAGCTGAGAAACTCTGTCTACAACCCTCCAAGTTATTCTTCTTACTGGTCTTGTCTAAGCACTGGCAATCAGTGCTGACAGCTCTGCCTATTCCTAAAGCATGGACTGATTCTGCCTCTTCTGGAACAATGCCTTGGGTGCTGGTGATATCCTAGGCACTAATTATATTGATGCCAGGAATCATTAGGTCACAGGAGTTCAGCACCAAAGTCTCATGGTCAGTGTTGGTACCAGTTTTGTTAACATTGTTCTCAGCATCTGAACATTTGGCCACTTGGCACGGAAGATCGATGTCTTGATGACAACAGCAGAGTATCCTGTACAAGCTACAAGAGTCAGTGCTCTTTTGGCAGTACTGACTATGATTTGTTTGGCTCCATTAGTTCTGGCCCCGGTACTACAGTTGATTTGATGGTATAGAGGATAACAGATTCAGGTTCTTGCTAAGGACATGTGCAGGGTCCGTGTATTCTGGCTCAAGATGCCACTGAAGTTGGGGATTTTGATTGACTATCATGTTGCCTTCCACAGCACAATGGGACTTGTGGACCTAGACTATTGTGATCTGAGTAACTGTCTTGCCAGGAGAGTTCAGACATCTCTCCTCGTAGTCTCCCCAGGAAGAGACAGTGTAAGAGAAAACATATTGACTCACCTTTGGAGTCTTCCTCTAGTTTAATTAATTTTTCCAAGTCTTTTGGGTTTCTTGTACCATGACAGGAATGGACCCCATTCCTAAGTCAAAGTATGATTAATGATCAGAAATTATTATCAGTCTTTGATGTTAGCCAAAAGTGCTCTTCGCAGTACCTGCAATGTGCCCATAATTGACTATTCTTTAATTCATATGGAGTTACATACATCAGTAGCATATCTAAAAATGAGTCTAAATTCCTTTTTATAAGATCTATTGCTACTATTACAACTGGAACTGCCTGGGTAACTTTTTTCCACATTGTCCTGGTTTCTTCCTCCATATATACAAATTTTGTTGAATGACAAATCTCTCCTCTGGAAGATGCTACCTTTAATAACATCTTGAAAATGATGAGACAGAAGAGATCCAGGCTCATAGACTCCATTTCCCTGGAGGAAGATATTTTACAGAGGCATATAAGTGCTCTCCCCTCTGTGGCATGGGAATTGCCCCTGCCAGACAAGCTAGTAGATATGATTTGTTGTAAGGCATGGGAAGAACCTGTAATGGCTGAACTAATTCCCCAGCAAACCAGATAGAGTGCTGCAGACCCCCAAGGACATAGAGCACTGATTAAAGGGGTTCTGGTTGACTCAACAGTGGTATCTGCAGCACCACAATAGACATCCAAGAGGATGCCCAGGCTATTAATTCTCTGAGCAGAGATTCCAGGTTGATAGGCTAAAGAAGTGAGTATATGCATCCAGTACATTCTCTGTCAGAGCCTTAAACTACATACCACACTTGATCAGAATTCAGGGGGATTTTACAGAAAAAGAAAATGGAACAATTGTCCCACAGGTGACCTAAGGACACATCTGGAGATACAAATGGCAACAATAAGAGCTATCCCCTTGCTAGGGTGGCTGGCTCAGGTGTATCAGTAAATAAACTATGCACTATTTTAAGATGGTGTTCATTAATGCTCCCTTTGATGGCACCGCCTTGTTTGGGCAAACAAGTTAAGGAGAAGCCTTTGCACTGTGAGCAAGAGTGCAAAACTATCACAGGTGTTGGGGTAAAGTTTGCAGATCTTCAAAGATAATTCTAGGGAAATCACAAAGTTGCAAAGAATGTATATTTATTTAATTATTTACATTTGTTTACCAGGAAAGTCTAACTGGGCCTGAAGCCCATGTTTAGTGGAGGCATGGGGAGAAAAGCTCCACAGAAATATAAGCAAAATACAATAATTAGATAGTACAATAGTATACATATAGTAAAATGCAGAATAAACATCATCTAGTGTATGCAAAGTAGTATTTAATACAGTTTTCTAGTAGATACAGATTCAAAAAGAAAAACACACAAGCCTTTCAGTAAAGATCTCTGCGAGAAAAACAAAACTGGTACTGTGTACATATTAAATAATACCTATGAACAAATGTGATTTCCTTCATATACATATATATATATATATATATATATATATATATATATATATATATATATATATATATCTATATATATATACACACACACATATAAAACACTGAGGAGAGGGAGAAAATGAGGTAAGGATTGGACAGTGTGATGAGAAAATTATAAATATCTTGTTAGTCAGGTTTGGCTCAGGAGCAATGCCAGTTTTTGGATAGATGTTCAAATAGTAATTGTTTGAAATTGGTTAATTGAGGTTTGTTTTGGAGGGTGTAGGGTAGAGAGTTTTTTAATTTGGTTATTTTATTTTAGAATAGGGTTTCATCATGAATGTTGTTAGCTTTGTTTACTGTGAGAAAGTTTCTGTCTGCAGATCTTAGATTTCGTGGGCATGAGTAGGGAACAACAAGTTCCTTGATGGATGGGCAACTGTCAGGATGGATGATGATATTGTGTGTGAATTTAAGTCGGTAGAGATGGAGAAGGTTAGGTAGCTCAAGCCAATTTAATTTATGTAGAGCTATACAATTTTGGGTTTGGTGGAGAAGGTTAGCTGCGAAGCAGGTTATTTTGTTGTAGCAAGTTTCCAATTTGGTTAAATCTGATATTTTTTAGTTGGTAAAGAGGGGAAAGCATATAGGAGTGTAGAGAAGAGGAAGATTCTGGATATGGTTAGTCTGGTATTGTCAGTGAGGGATGGCTAGCTTCTGTACAGTGAGCGAAGTTTGATGTGAACTTTCTTAATTGTGATGGCTATGTGTAGGTCAAATCTGAGTTTGTTGTCAATTGTCACTCCAAGTAGATTTGTATGCTCAGCTGTTTGGATGATTGTGTTGTTTGCTGAGAGAATGGTAAAAGGAGGGGTGGTAGGTGATTGTCTGCTACTGGTAAATAGCACTGTGTCTTTTTGGGGTTGAGGATTAGTTGTGATTTATTTAGATATGTTTCGATATCATTGAAAGCTTGTTGGGTTACTACTTAGAGGTCTGCTAAGGTATCTACTACCAGATTAAAGTTGAATTGTTTGCATACAGAACTACTTTAGCATGTGTTGTGGAAGAGGCTAGATCATTAGAGAAGATAGTGAAAAGGAGGGGCCCTAGTATGGATCCTTGGGGGACTCCGACTGAGACAGGCAGAAGTGATGAAAGTTTTGATTTCCATCATACTGCTTTTTGTTTGTCAGATAGATAGCTTAAAAACCAAGTCTTTGATAGGTTTAGTGAAGCAAGAATATTAAGGAGTTTCTGATGGAGACAGTGTTGAACACATTTGACATGTCTAGGAAGATTGATGCTACTTGCGATTTGAATTTCTGAGTTGGTCGATGGTGTTAGAGAAATGAATTAAGGCTGTGGTGGTGAGCGGTTTTGGTTTGAAACCATGTTGGGAGGGAGATATAAGGTTGTGAGATAGCAGGTATTATAGTATACATTTTTCCAGAATTTTGACACAGGGGGAAATGATGGCTATGAGTCTGTAATTGTTTAATTTTGTTGATGTTCCTCCTTCATGTAGAGGGGTGATATAGGAAATTGTCCATAATTGTGGGACATATTGTTCTGCTGTAGACCTATTTACCAAAATGGAGGTAGGCAGAGCTATGGCATCAGTTGAAAGTTTGAGGTACTCATCGGGGAGTCGGTCAGCTGCTATGAAGAAGGTTCCAGTTTTTTCAGCATCATTTTTATGGTGTTAGTGGGGACAGGATTGAGGTCAAAAGAGTTGTTAGTTTCCACATTAGGTGGAAGAGATGGTGTGGTGGAATTGTTCCCTGTAACCAAAGAGTGGATAGCACTTATAAAGTAGGTGTTGATTTATGAGGCAATACTCACATTTTGGTTACTGGTTGTTGGTTCTGGGATTGTGGCTTTTCCTGGGTGGAGGAGCGAGTTAATTGTCTGCCAGAACATTTTGGGATTGTTTTCATATTTGTTTTGCATAGATGTATAATATGTTTTTTTTTTCTAGTTTGAGTTGTTATTTTGTTCGATTGCAGAGCTGCTGGTATGCTAACAGAGTTTTATTGTCTTTTTGTTTTCTGGTATTGAAGCCAGGTTTTGTCCCTTAATTTTTGAAGTCTAATGGCTTCTTTTGATATCTAAGCTAATCTCTTATTTTTAATATGACATGTATGGGTTGGTGCTAAGCTATTTAGAATAGCTAGAAATGTATCATTGAAGCATGTCATGGCCTGGTCAAGTTGGAGATGATGGAGTGGTGCCTAGTTACATTTATTGAGCACATCTAAGAATGCTTCATTGGAGAAGTTTTTGGTATTTTGTATGACTTTGTAAACTATGGTTCTAGGTCAGTTGAGCTGATGATGGATTAAGTAGGTAGGTCTATGGTCGCTTAAATTATTTGTAAGGCATCCACCGAGATAATTGTGGGTGGTACTGTTAATAAGTGACCAGTATAAGATACATTCATTTTGCTATGTTTATCTATTTGAGTGGGAAACTGGATTGTCTGGGAGAAACCATCTAGATTTATGAAGGTGGAGGGATTATCACAAGTGCAATTGTTCCAGTCTAAGTTGAAGTCACCTGTGATAATGGTTTCATGGGTGTAGGGTGATGCTGTCTAGGCTATGAATTCCTCAATGACAGTGGGAGTATTATTGGGAGGTATGTTAGTGGCTATTATGGTAATATTTTTCTTTGGGTTGATTCTGAGCTGTGTTACTAGGACTTCAAAGTTGTTATTATAAGGGTAATTGATGTGTAAGTAGTCTATGCTTAGGTTATCTTTGTAGAAGATTGCAATCCTGCCTCCCTTCTTCCTGATCCTGTCTAACCTGTGTACACAATAACCTTGTGGGAGTGTCTATGGGTCTCTTATATGGGGTTTTAGCCACATTTCTGTTACTGTAAGAATGTCTGGTGAGTTTTCTGCAATGACTGCATGAAAGTCTGTGATTTTGTTAACTAGGCTCCTAAGGTTCATGTTAAGAATGACAAGGTCTAAAGTTTTAATGTGAGGAAGGGGTGGAATGGTAGGCATGATGGTATGTTGTGCAGTATGCGGCCCGGGATTGGGGTGTATATCACCACTACAGGGAATCTGTGATAATATACATGCATGTTTCTGTGACCGTTTGGAGAGTATGTGAAGGCATTTGCTAAAGTGGTTAATGGTATTGCTGACAACTACATGTTTGAAGTGGAATTATGCAATGGGTGTGTGATTGTAGAGTTTGGAGGAGATTGCAAGGTAGGAGAGTGAGGAGCTGATGGTATTAGTAAAATATGGTGTGGGGCTATGGACATGTTGTATCTGTAGGTGAGTATAGGACGTTAGTATGCAGATAACAGTAGGGTATAGATTGTGGGCAGGAGAAAGACCATGGTATATATTCTTTGTTTTGGAATGTTGTGTTAGCTGGATGGTGTGATAAGGAAGAAGGAGGCACAGAGGGGTGATGTAGTGTAGTGTGAGTAGAGTGATTAAGGACAGTTGCAATTAAGTTGTGTGAGAGGTGGGAGGAGTGTCACAATATTGTACTGGTTAATTGAGGTGTGACTGGCAGATGGAGGGTGATTGCTGATTGCAACACCACAGGTGTTGCAGGTTTCCAGTGGGGAACATGGAGAAGGTGCACTGTCTGCACATATGTGCCTATTGGAGAGGGTGCCATGCCCTCTGTGGAACACTGCAATCACTCCATAGTTACTATCAGTCAACAATATGCAGTGTACTACACACATATTGACTGTTGCCTCAGCATGTGTGTGTATGTGACATGGGTTGAGAGTGAGCTCTGGGTAATACTGGGGTTGCTAACTATGATTGCCTGGCCGTGCTGTCACATGTATGGGTATGGATTTGCACCCCAGCCTCTCGGCTATTTCACATCTGTTATCTCTGTACAGTGGGCATTATGATATAGGGCCACCATAAAAGACATTTGCAAAACCCACCCCACATTGGGCCCAGGTGTCACAAACTCACACCCACCTCCACACAGAATACAAGTTATAAACACACACACACACACACACACACACACACACACCTGTCATGTCCAGGAGTTGAACCCCTACCTAACTAGTTTAGTACATTGCAGCACTACGCAGTTATAGTACACACCATGGAGATTACTGATGTATCCTTCCCCAAAGGTGTATTTCACATTGGATGACATCCGCAGGACTGCCAAAGTTGGCCATTGGACATGTACTAAGTGTGACTAGCCTAAAATGCATTGCTCCCCACACAGACATTGGAACACACACAAAACATCCACAACCAACATGCGTGGGTACAGAACCCTTAACAGAGGTTTATATCACACTACAGCAGTATGCAGTTACAGGACACGTTCTGGAGATTATTGCACTGCAGCTTCCCAGAGGTGTATTTCTAAGTGGATGACATCAGCAGCCTTGCCAAAGATGAGCATTTGAATTGTAGGGAGTGTGACTATCCTAAAATGCATTGCTCTTGCCACAGACACACACACAAAGTTGCTATGTCTGGGAATTGAACTGCTATCTAACTATTTTATCACACTACAGCAGTACACGGCAATGGGATGCACCACAGAGATTACTTGGATACAACTTTTACAGAGATGTATTTCTAGGTGGATGACATCAGCAGCCTTACCAAAGTAGAGCATTTCAATTGTAGGGAGTGTGACCACCCTAAAAAGCATTGCTGTCTACATAGACAGGGTCAGACAGGCACACACACACTTGCCATGTCTGGGAGTAGAGTAGCTACCTAACTAATTTATCATACTACAGCAGTACACAGTTACAGGACATGCTACTGAGATTACTGGGCTATATCCTTCCCAAAGGTGTATTTCTAGGTGGATGGTATCAGCAGCTTTACCAAAGTAGAGCATACAAATTGTATGGAGTGTGACTACCATAAAAAGCATTGCTCTCTACACAGACAGACACACACACACAAACTTGCCATGGTTGGGAGTAGAACAGCTACCTACCTAACTTATCACACTACAGCAGTACATAGTTACAGGACACTCTATGGGGATTACTGAGATACTGTTTCCCACAGGTGTATTTCTAGGTGGATGACATCAGCAGCCTTGCCAAAGATGAGCATTTGAATTGTAGGGAGTGTGACTACCCAAAAAAGCATTGTTCTCTACACAGACAGACACAAACACACACAGTTACCATGTCTGGGAATTGAAATCCTACCTAACTATTTTATCATACTACAGCAGTACGCAGTTATGGGATGCGCCATGGAGATTACTGGTATACAACCTTTCCAGGCATGTATTTCTAGGTGGATGACATCAGCAGCCTTACAAGGTAGAACATTGCAATTGTAGGGAGTGTGACCACCCTAAAAAGCATTGTGCTCTTACTCAGACAGACACACATGCATAATTGCCAAGGCTGGGGTTAGAACTCCTACCTAACTAGTTTATCACACTAAAGCAGTACACAGTTATGGGACCCATCACAGAGATTACTGGGATGCATTTCTCACAAAGGTGTATTTCACAGTAGATGACTTCAGCAGGCTTGTCAAGGTGGGGCTATGGGGAGGGCAGTGCATGTGCATGGGCCATAACCCATTCATCTAGGGGTTGACACACCACATGCGGGCACAACCTAGGTCATATTCCACAGGTACTTGTATACAGCTGCTAGATGACTACTTCCTTGAACAGTCATGTTGCACAGCTGGCACGTGCACCACATACTCTGTAATGCTGACAGATATCGGTGGCTAGTATCTACAGTGTGTGACATCAGACCCTCGTGGGGTTCTGGCCCTTTGGCTGTGTGCTGAGTGGGAGAGCCCTGGATGGCTCCTTGTCACAGTCACCCTCTTCCACACATCTATGTATGTCTACCTTTGGCTTATTATAGTGTGTTGTCCTTACATATATGGCTGTATTCCTATCCACTATGTGTGCAAAGCATGTGTGGTGCATACTGAGGCGTGTCTGCACTAACATCTGCGGCTGCCAAATATGTCTGGTCCACTGGTGTTTGCAGACATGGCCTTCATGTGTTTAAGTGTGTGAGCACGCCCAGTATGACCTTTCAGTATGTTGTTGACTGACATTCCCTTCATTATTAAGACAGAACCAAATACCCTAATACTGGGTGATTTTAACTACCCTGCCATTAACTGGGAAAACTACTCATGTCCCAACACCTTTATAGCGGTTCTTGGAATTCATAAATTCCAATGCCCTGGATCAACTAATCCATAGTCCCACCAGGGGCTCCAATATCCTAGACCTGGTCATTACCAACATGGGAAATCAATGCTCCATACCTATGGTCACCCCCTCCTTAGTCAGGTCTGACCATAAGCTAATCACCCTTAACATCCACAACCCACCCCCACCCCCCAGTAAAGAAACTACCATAAAAAACTTCTCCAAAGCCAACTTCATGCTACTCAAGTCAGAAGTGACAAACTTCATAACACCCATGCAGACGGGAACTGAAAGTTCAACTGCTGAATCCTACACTAAGGCACTGTACGAGCACATCCACTCATGCATGAATCGTGCCATCCCAAATAGAACCAAAATGCTCTCATCCAAAAAAGGAAGCCAATCTGGTGGTCCCCTGCCATAAACAAACTTTACAACAAAAGGAAGAAACTTTTGCAGAAAAGAGGAAAATCCCAGGATGCAAAAAATTCCCTTACTAGCCTCAGTAAGAAAATGAGATGCCTCATAAAATCCTCCAAAGCTAGTTACGAAAATAAAATTGCCAAAGATTCCAAAGACAACCACAAAGCATTCTATAACTATGTCAAGAATCTAAATGGCAATGCTCAGATCTGCTCTGAGCTAAAACAGAATGGCATTAAATATACTGATCCAAAGGATATTGCCAATATCCTGGCAGATTGATTCAGTGCCAACTTCACCCCCCCTCTCACCCCCTAAATGGCCCATCTCAATACCGGAAGATTGCCAAATTCCAGTAATAACGGCCACACAGGTACAAAACGCACTCTCTAAAGCCAAGAATACAGCATCCATGGGACCAGATGACATCCCGGGCTGTGTACTACATGAACTACAATATGAACTGGCACCTCACATAAGTGGCATGTTTAATCATAGCCTCACCTCAGGTTTTGTGCCCACTGAGTGGTGCAGAGTTACAGTTATCCCAATCCACAAGGGGGGATCCACCTTGGATCCCGGAAACTACCGTCCCATCAGTCTGACAAGCCTTATCTGCAAGGCCATGGAGCGTATTATCATGGAACTTATAAACAAAGACATTGGCAACCTTCAAACACTGGACCCCACCCAGTTTGGGTTTGTGAAGGGCCAATCTTGTCTCCTGAACCTGATTGACTTCTTTGAATCAGTCTCCAGAGCCATGGACAAGGGTAAGGTGGTCCACACAGCCTATCTAGACCTTGCCAAGGCCTTTGACACCATCCCCCACTCTGGAATCATAGATAAACTTACTAAGTTGGGCATTAATCCCTATGTCACCCAATGGGTTGCTAAATGGCTTACTGATAGAACCCACACTGTAAAAGTAGCGGACTCCAAATCCAGCTCCAGACAAGTGACAAATGGAGTACCTCAGGGTTCAGTCCTGGGGCTCTTGTTTGGCATCTACTTCTCTGAAGTACAGGTCAACACTAAGGGACTCTGGCTAACAAAATTTGCAGATGACTGCAAACTGGGAGCCATTATTGAATCCCCAAATGATGTGGATACTCTACAAAAGGGCCTTACAGAAACAGATGCTTGGTGCCAGAGCCATGGGCTCAAGCTCAACGCCAAGAAATGTATTGTTATCCCTTTGGGAAAAACATGTATCCATGAATTACCATATAGGTGGCAGTACACTAAACACAGAAAGTGTGATAAGAGACTTAGGGACACAGGTGGACAGTGGTCTCACCTTCGATAACCACATCGCCACAACAGTCAGGAAATCCTTCTATGTGGCACACCTCATCACGAAGGACTTTTCATCCAGAAAGAAGGAGGTCATTGTCCCACTGTACTCATCCCTCATTAGATCCATTATAGAATACAATGCCCCATTTGGTATGTACCTCTCAAGATATCTGCAACAACTGGAAAGGCCTCAGAAATACCTCACTAAAAGAATCACAGGCCTAAAGCAGATGCCCTACACTGACCGCCTTAAAAAACTCCAGCTATACTCTGTCGCATATCGTCTATTCAGAGGCGATCTCTGCTTAACATACAAGGCCATGTCAAACCCATAGCTGTTGGACATGCTACACTTAAAGAAATCCCAATCCCTCAGAGCTACATGCTCCAGGGATCTAAACCTTGTCATCACAATAAACAAAACATGCTGGAGGGATAGGTTCCTGACCCAGAGACTCCCCAGACTCTGGAATAGATTGCCCATACATGTCAAGCAGAGTGCCTCTTTGGACCTCTTCAAGAGGAACCTGGACAATTGGATGGGAGAAAGGAAATTCACCCCAGGGATCACATCAGTCGCCCTGCTAGACAGGGGTCCAGGAAAGTAAATAATGTGGGAAGAAATAGCCAGGGAATTGTTATGGCTAGGCTTGTATAGGCCCTAGGGCTGATAGCCTAGTACCAACCTATGAACCTATGAACCTATTTAAGTGTGTGGGCATGCCCAGTATGGCAGTCTGTATTGAATGTGTGGATCGGGTCCATGCAGTTTGTACTGCAGTGCTGACCTTTGTGTTGTACACCTACAGATAGCATGCTGTCTCTGCAGGGTATCTGTCAATCATTTGGCATGGACTGTTACTACATTTCTGCATAGGATGGGGGACACACCTGACTATTTCTACATTTCTACACAGGATTTATTTGGGGGGGGGCACACCTGACTGTTACTATATTTCTATGTAGGATGGGGAGCACACCTGACTATTTCTACACTTCTACACAGGATTGGGGGGGGCACACCTAACTGTTACTACATTTCTGCATAGGATGGGGGGGGCACATCTATTTCTACATTTCTGCACAGGATTGTGGGGGGTACACACCTGACTGTTACTATATTTTTACGTGGGATGGGGGGTACACCTGACTATTTCTACATTTCTACATAGGATTGGGGGACACACCTGACTGTTACTATATTTCTAAGTAGGATGGGGGGCACACCTGACACTTGTACACATTTGCTAGGACTGTAGTGGTATGCCAGGTACTCCATTTCAGTCTGTAGTCTTACCTATCATGCTGGCTAGAGGCATACCAGTGTACTACATATTTTAGCTTTTAATTACCTACATATTAGTTTCCGACTTCCTAGCATTCAAAACTGACATCCTAGTGCTTGACCTGCTGTAGTCTGTCTGTGTAGGCCTGGGGGGGGGGGTTGCCCATAGGCCTCATTCAGAGGCCATAGCACAGCCTTTGTTTGTGTTTGTCTACACCTGTCCTGCTGGCTGTGACTGTTGTTGGGTATGTGACCCCCCCCCCGACTGGCATGTGTGAGTCACTTACCTTGTGGGTGTCCCAGTATTGAGGGTGGTGCTGCAGGGCTGCCTATGTCGGATACACATAGTACACTCCCTACACATGGTTAAGCACAGGTAGTGTAATGTTTGGCATCCCTTTTACTGTATGTGAGAGTCGGAGAGAGGTGTTATTCCATGGGTCCCTCCTGTGTCAGTGTATGTGTTATGCGTTGCCTCTTTGCCAAGGCCAGGCATACTGGGCATGCCTCCTTCTGTTTACTGGGGAAGTCTCAGGTTGTTCCTCCTCTGAGTCACTCTGTGCCTGTGCAGGCCTTGGCAATGGTGGGGGGCTGTGTGGCCCTGCCCCATGCTGTTTCTGCTGCAGCTGTTTCCGCAGGATCATATTGTGTAGCATGGCACATACAAGGACAGTTTGGGTACATGTAGCTGGTGAGTACTGCAAGGCTCCACTGGATGTGTCCAGGCACCGGAACCATGACTTGAGCATCCCAAACACATGCTCTACTATAATTCTGGTCTGTGAGCGTGCCCCATTATTGAGTTCTTGTTCGGGTATGTGTGCATTTCTGATGGGTGCCTTCAGCCACGGCTCCAGTGCGTATCCAGCATCCCCCACTAGGTGACCATGTGGAATTTCCCTATAGGCAAATCTCTGGTACAACTGCATCAGATGCCAGATGTGGGAATTGTGATAGCTTCCAGGGCAGCCAGCACACATGTTCATTATTATGCCCTGGGCATCGCACATGACCTGGCAGTTGATGGAGGGGAAGCCCTTGCGGTTGATGTAGACCCAACCCTGCTCACCAGGTGGTGCTTTGATGCATATGTGCATGCAGTGTAATGCACCCACTACCTCAGGGTATTCTACTATTTGGTGGAAGAGACGCATATTGCTGGCCAATGCCTCACGGTGTTGGGGAAATATACATGCTCACCGACATGTGCTGACATTGTATCCAGGAAATGGTGGAATACCCTGGATGCTGATGTTTGTGAAATCCCCATCATATCTCCAGTTGGCTTTTGGAAGGTACCTGTAGCTAGCATTCTTAGACCTGCACTTACCTTGGTATTCACTGGGATGAGTTCCCCTCTGTTAGTTCTGTGTGTCAGGCATGGCTGGCACTGCTCAACAATTTGCTGTAGGAGGTCCCTGTCTGCCCTATAGTGCTCCACTATCTCCAGCTCACCTGGTAGGTTACACTGGGTCTGTACACTTTTCTCTGTCTACTCATTGTGGGTTGGTCGACAGCATTCACATCCTCACCACCCTCAGCCTCTTCCACAAGTTGTATGAAAGCTATTGCAGCCCCTATCAGTTTGCTGTTGTGAGTGTTAAAAGTTCCCCGCTTGTTTACACCGGTGGTGTAGAGTGTGGGAAAAAACAGAGGGGAAGGTGTTTGCTTAGTTTATAGTAGTGTTCTGGGCTGGGCTGGTCTGCTGCCTGTGTAATTGGCTGGTTCTGATACATTTCACCAGCCAGCTAGGCTAGTTCTCCTTGATTACCTTCCTACTGCTGTTTTCCCTTCCCATTACCTTCCTGTTTAAGCCCGTGGGCACGCAGTGTAGAGTGCTCAAATGTGCACACTGCTGCTATTTCCTGGTTTAACCTTTTTTTCTTCCTGCAAAGCCCAGTGCGTGGTGCGCACATCCGTTTAGGTGAGTGCTAAGCAGGTTTAGACATACCCCCTAGCTTAGCTATGCTAAGCTAGGAGCAAACCCAAGCCACAGGGCTGCTATCCACTTACATTATGCCTGACACATCCCCCCATGATGTCACCTAACTCCTAGGCTTGCACCAAGCTATTCCTACTCTTACACTGTTGGGACCTCACTCACATGCTGGGGAAAACTGGGATTCACTATCCTTTCCCTCATTTGCATAGGATTGCCTGCTAATGCATAGTTACATGTCTCACATTGAGCCTCCCCCCTTAGCAACCATTACTCACTGCCCAGTTTGGCTTCTGCCTGCCATTGACTTACATGACAGAATACTGATTTTAGTTAGAATGCTTATTTTAGGTTTATTTTATTATTTTCCCCCCTATCCCTTGCGCGTCGCTGCCCTACGCTTAAACAGCCGAGATCAGCTAAAAAAAAAATAAACACTGATCTTTTTGTTTGTTTTTTGTTTGCAATGCCAATGGCCTTATACTTGGCCATTGGCATGCTTACTACATGATATGCAGCCTTTATTTGGAGCTGTCAAAGCTCCGTTTTGGATTTTGCAGAAATGTACTCGGTTACTAACCAAGTACATTTCTGCAGATAGCACTAGTCTTGCACAGACTATTGCAAGATTCCTGGATTGCAAAATCACCTCATTTGCATGGATTTCACATGCAAATGGAGTAATTTGCATACCAGGGCTTAGTCCGTGCAAGATTAGTGCAGGAGTGCTCGTGCATGCCCCTGCAGGCTGTTCCTGGATTGCACGGCAGACATATTGCCTGCTTGAGCTCCTGCACCGATCTTGCACTCTGTGCAAGCTTTTGAGAATCCAGGGGATTGTGTGAGTATTGTAAGATGTGTGAAACATACAAAATAACAAAGCTAATGCTTAGGTGACAGGCAAAGGAAAAGTATGTGTATGAAGTAGAGGACAGAATATTCACATACAGCTGTGTAAAGAGTGTTGGTATTCTTGTAAAACCTTCCACAATCAAATATTTAATTTCAAATATACTAGCATCTTGATCTCTGTCCATAAGTTTTGCAACTACAGTAGTAGGTTTATTTTGATTTAGTAATCTGCTTTATTTTTCATGTATGAATATTTAATTTACTTGATGTTAGTGAAAGATGATCACCTAACATTGTATGGTGTAGGTAATCCATAACACTGTTGCACTAAGTGATGTTGTGAGCATCAGATGGGAAAGATTTTCATCAAATAAATTATATAAGAGAGAAAATTAGATATTTGAGGTTTACTATAGTTTTAACGATTGCAACAATGTGAAATCACTAAATCACACAATCAAAAGGTTGCAAGATGAGAATGCCAATAACCACTTATGGAAACACCTGGAGTTGTCCCCCTTCTGGACCCATGTTTGTACTTGTTCTTGCATCCATGCAGGTCAGGAGATTCAGTGTTCAACATTGTTCAAACAAATGGGCATAAGCATTCTTGTCTTGGGACCTTCTGGCTAAGTTATTTAGTGATTTGACATTTTTACAATCACTATAACTACAGTAAACTGATATTTTAATTAGTAATTTATAGTGGTAAAGTGAAATAACAGGTTCAGTACTGCACAGTGAAAGTTATTTGATGTATTAAACTAGTAGCTTATCATGTGAAGAAAATTACCATTTATTCTTCAAGTGAAACCAATTTGAAAATCTACCCTTTGTCTATGTAGTATGGCACACTTTATAACTCCATAAATTGAGACACTGCTTTAAACAGGCTACTCTCAGTGTGGTTATTCAAAGTTATTATCCTCTTATGACTAGTAACTTTCTGCCAGTTAGTGTTGTCAAAAAGTTCCACTCTGTCTTTAAGCCACCAAGGTCTCTTGTCTCCTCTTAAAGGAAGGCATTTAGCCAGAAAAAGCTCTGTCTTGTTTGGCCACCATTTTTATTAATGGATCCCTCAAGGATCTGTACCTTCAACACACTCCCTAAACTGTGTTTTTTGAAGGGAACAGTTATACGATCAGCTTGGTGCATAGGAAGGAGAATGAGAAAACAGTCTTTCAAAAAGAGCAGTGAAAATCAATGTCTGATCCCCTTTCAGGCACTATTGGTGGTTGCAGTGTTCTGTTACAGTTATGTTAAAATTTAGACAGTGTCCTGCTATAAGCTATACAAAGCATCTTTCACTTCAGACATTGCATTAACATTTCCTTACAACAATAATCCACTAGGGAGTATGTAACAGCATAGTGGATGTAGGTGACGCATCCAGGATAGTCACCAGAAAGGTGTCTTGCACAGCACAATGACCATCGGTTATGTTTTAAGAGAAATATTGTGTATACTGTGAGGAAGATTGTGAGGCATGAGGATGATATGGGGTGGGGGATGGCATGGGGGACCATGGAGTCTTTTGCCTTGGGCTGTATTTAACCTAAGGCAGTTCTTGTCTGGTACCAAGAGCATGAAAATGAAAACTCTGATACATAACTAGCAAACTGCATGCCTGCATGTGTTTTCACACTGAGCAGGGAACAAAAGCACACATTTCACCTTCTACTTTTGATGTACTGCATACCTCACAACTGTCCAGATTTTCGCCTCATTTTTTTGGTCTGTCCCTCATAAAATGTGAGGTTTTCTGGAAAACAACTCAGTACTGAAGTTATTAAATAATGACGTACGTTTGAGTTTCAGACTTCATATCCTTCTGAAAATGCATGCTAACACAAATCCTGTTATTACAGTAACGTTTCAATTTTATAACAGCAATATTTAACATCTGTCCCTATTTTTGGGCCTTTGTCCCCCCATTATTTTAGGCTTTGTCCAGATTTTACAGGCATGATCTATTGTAACAAATGTTTTATTTTTTTTGTTTTTTTTTTTTTTTTGCTAATTGTGCTATGTTGATACAGTTGGCACAGATTCAACAATTAAGGCTATTCCATGCACATAATAAATCGTTTTTGCTGGTTGTCTTTCTACCATCCATTAGGCAATGTGAACAGATTAAATTGCTATAACTCCCAGACATCTGAAGACCACTTAACACTTCTGAGTCTGTAGCAACATTTCTGCACATGCCTTATAGCATGAGCTGTGTAATAATAGTTTGTCTCCCTCCTGCATTTAAAGCCCCTATGTGTGGTCCTAAAACAATAACTTGGATATCCTCCTTAGGTTAAGACTTAAAGATCCACAATCATGATCACTGTTTCATGGCTGTACATCCTTAAGACAAGTGAAAAAAAGCAACAGCTACCATTATAATCCATTAACTGGCTGAGCCCCAGTACCCACATGAATAGATGCTGCAGGAGTAGTGTGCATTATCTAGAAATCTACTTCCTTCCATCACCTAACCAAAGTCAGAGGAAGTCTTATTTTTATTTGCATTTATTTTCCAGGAAAGTCCAGCTGGACAAAACCCCTTTTCAGCAAAGGCCTGGGGAGAAAAAAAGTGTTACCACAAAAGTTAAGTTCGGTTATAGAGAATTATTATGTGTTTTACAATAGGTTGAAAGTAACAATACTAGAGATTGCTTCATTACAGCAGTAAATTATTACATGGATTTAACAGGTTATGTAAGATATGTCTAAGCAAATCAGGTGCAGATAAAATTGTTTAACAATTCTTTCATGAAGTGTTACTTAGGTAGAAGAGAAAAACAGAGACATGTTAGTGTAGAGAAGAGCAGGAAAAGATGGTGACAGAATGCCTTACCTAGAGGAGATGAGAGATGAAGGAGTACAAGGGAGGAGAAAAGTCCTGATAGTCACAGGCTGAGTAGGGAAGAAAAGAGTTGCACATATTTTTAGGAGGAGGAGAACAGGAGGGTTGAGGAAATGGAAAGGAATAGTGCTGTGATGAGTTTCATAGGCCAAGTCTGTTTACCCAGGGTAGACCTAGCACAGGACCAAGTGTCCAGCATGCATTGATTTAGATGATGTTTGAAGGGTTTGAGTTTGCTAATTAGCCTAAGTGGGTGTGCAGTGGAGTTCTACATTTTTGGCACATGGCAGGAGAAATGAGAATGGCCTCCTAAGTTGCTGGGTGTGGTTACAGTCAGCAGCTGCTTGTTGCCTGAGCATAGCTTTTGAGTTTATATGTACTGTTAGAGAATGCGGGACCATTTTTCAGTTCTGTAGATAAGCTACTGTTTGTTGAGAATAGGCTAGGAAGGTAGTGTTGTCCAGAGGAGTTGCTTTAGGGCAAGGCAGTGATAAGTTTTGTGGGGGTAAGTTAGTGGCAAATGTTGCTATTTTTTATAGCACTGCACTAATTAGAAGGATTGTGTTGTTTGGAGATTAATAAATGTGGTAGTACCACATAGTAGGGTTGAGAAAAGGTATGCAGTCGCTATTTGTTTTCTTGCATTGTCAGTTAAGTAGGGCTTTATCCTATAAATCGTGCTTTTGATTTTTCATGTTTTCATCTGTAGTCACATCTAGAAGTTAAAGGTGAGCAACTATTTCTATTGTAATGCTATTGGATGGGGTTATTGTGAAGCAGGTTTTTTGTCATTATATGGTTTGGGTGTAAAGAGAAGTAGTTTATTTTTGGGGGGTGTTCAGTAATAGTTGTGAGTTGTGCCATGGTTTAACAGAGAGGAGAGACACTTGAGTTAGTTTTTGTGCTTTGTTGAGAGCCCTGGCAGAACAGACCAGAGTTAGATTGTTGTCATATAGTAGAAGGGCGGTGTGTTTACTTCTGTGTTCATCGGTTATGAATATGTTAAATAGGAGTGAACATACTATGGATCTCTGGAGAGTATCTACCGCTGCACAGAATGGAAGAAATACAAAGATATTAGATTGCCATTTGACAGCTTGCTGTCTGCTAGATAGGTAACTATCAAACCTTGTACTGGTAAATGAATAAAAAAATCCAAAGGATGGTAGTCTAGTAAAAAGTTTATGGTGGGACACCATGTCAAAGGCCATAAATACTACACATACCAGATGGTGCTATGATATGGCTAAAAACCATGCTGAGTAGGGGAGAATAGTTTCTGGCCTAGTGTACAGATGAGCAGTTGAAAGACAATTTCAAGACTTCGTACTAGAGGAAAAAGGATTGCGATAGTTTGATAGGTAGTGAATTCATTTGAATCCCCCTTTATGAAATGGAAGGATATAGGTTATCTTCCAGAGTAAGGGAGCTTAACTTTCTTTGAATGATTGAGATTGGCACAGAACAGGCTAAGTCATCAGCTGTGGTGTTAATATAATCCTCTGGAAGGTTAGCTGGGGCAAGTGATGTTGATTTTTAACTTGAAGAGAAGTTTTTTGATGGTAGAGGTCAGTACAGGTTGTGTGGATATTTTGCTTGGATTGTGAAAACTATCATGGGTGGGTGGATGGGTGGGTGTAAGGGATGTAGTTGTGTTTTTCAGCAAATATGCAACAGATTCTCTAAAACAGGTGTTGAATAGTACAGTGAAATGATTGATTAGTGTGGTCAATCAGTTTATTTACAGAGAAACAGAACAGTTTTGGGTTAATTTTGTTTACGTTTAGTAGATTGTGTAGAAAGATCTTGCTTTTGGCTCGATTTCTAAGCTGTCTGTATCTCTAGATATTGGGTTCAGGTTTGTTCTGTTTCTAGCAGGATCACGCTTTATCTCTCCCTCTCTTTCATTAGAAGCGTTATTTGTCTTGTTAGGCAGGGGGCAGGTTTAAATCTGACTCATCTATTTTTGATCGTGGAAATTTATTGAGTACATTTAGGAATGTAGAATTAAAAAATACAGTTTTGCTGAGGTGAAGAATTTTTAATTTTGACCATCTGACAGATTTCAAGATATTGTATAAACCACTCAAACAACAGTCAGAAACGAACCACGTAGACCAGAGACTATTACCTCCTTGGACTGTAACCCAAGTCCTTTTATTCAACAGCAGATAAGTTCAAAACAAATAGCAGCACACAGATTTCATCAATAAAACACACTGGACAGCAACATTAATTCTTCTTGTATATGGAAACAGTGGAAAATGTGAAATAACAAAACAGTCTGTCTTAAAAACAACAAGCAACAGCAAAATATCCTCTTAGCGCCTCGGCTTCAGCAGCCTTTACAGATTGAGGTACCTGAGCTAAAGCTGGTTACAGTATGTGAGATGGTGAAATGGTTACATTTTGTGGAATTAGTATTTTTTATATCAATTGTGGGTAGGTGGTTGCTTAAGCTGTCTGGGAGGGGCCTGCAGAAATAATTCTAGTAGGGTTATTGGGTAGGATCCAGTGTAAGGTATTCTGTCTACTGTTGTTTGTATTGTTTCTTGTTGAGATACTTATGAGTTAACTAAAAGTAAAGAGACTGATATTTGTCAGAGGAATCGCTACTTATTGCTAACCAGTCAATGTTAAAGTCACCTAGAATTAGAGTTTATAGGGGAATGTTGGCGGAATCCCATGAATAGTACTCTTCCACATAGTCATTTTGGGGTTTTTTTGACTGTGGGATGCACACTCCTATTACAGAAAGATGCTTGCGTTTGTTTATATTAAGTCTACCCATAAGAATTTCTGCATTACCAGTGGAAGTGGGTAAGTGAGCGAGTAGTGAAATTAATGTCCTGTTTATAGATAATAGCCATGCTTCCTGCCTTTGTTGATGGCAAGCAGATCTGAGGATATTATAGCTAGGTAGAACAGCTTACTCATCATGAATTTAATGTTTGAGCCATATTTCTCTAGGTATGATTATGTCTGATAGGTGTTGGGCAGCCCAGGCTTGTTTGTTCAAAGATTTATTACAGATTCTTCTGAGGATGACATTAAACAGAAGAAGTCAAGTGGTGTTCTAGAGAGTGCTGGTGAGGAATACCTCAGGCATTGCCCATCTGGATGCATTGTGGAAAAAAAATTCACATGTCCAGACACCACAGAAGTAAGGATGGCATATAAAACATATGGGGGGTTTGGTGTCAAAGAAATTGTGAATTATTTTCTGGAAACATTATGAATATATGTGTTAATAATTATATTAATAAATCCAACCAGAAGGGTTTTAAATGGTACTCCATGGCATCAAAAGAAGCATTCACAATGCTATAAAAACTTTGTACTGATATAGTCCAGCTAGCACTGCTTTGCAGATATTTACATTTATTTGTCCATTAAAATTACATGCAAATCATAATTATGCAAATATCTCAAACATGGAATGATAGCTGCCAAACAGCTTGCACAAACAAAGGTCATGCTGGCAACTGAAATGTATCTGCTTTGGTTAGAGAGCTATAATTGTTGTTTGTATAACTGTAATAATCAAACTGATGTAATACACAACTACTTGCTCAATATAAAGTCACCATTATATTTGGCAAACATTGTAATATCATTATTGCAAAGAGCAGTGTGTGCTGAAGAATTTTCATATTTTAAATTTCTTTGTAACTTTCATAGGTCCCAAGATATATACAGTTGTTTTCATGTAGGTTGCAAAACTGCATTCTCAGGAACTTAACTTGGGTGAAAGTTGTCCAGCCAGAAAATGTGTAGGTGTCAGAATGTGTGAAATTCTACTCAGGCTAAGAGTCAAAGAGTTAAATGTTGTAATATTATTACTGTCTGTAGATTTATTAGAGACTTGTCATGTACTGCTAGCTGTTACTGAATTCTGGTCAGACTTTGTGATTCTAAATGCTTTTCTTAAAATATAGCTCAAAAGAAGTCTAGAAAGAGTTCAGTCTTCTCACTTGATGTAAACTATGCACTGTCTCTTATCCTTCTGGTATTGACTGGCTGCAGAACATTTCCTCAAACACTTCAATGACCTACCCTTTCCTGTAAGGTAACTCTTAGTACACACTCATCCAACTCCCACTATCCCTGACTACATCCCCTTACATAACCCAACTTCATTTCAGACAAATCTCATATAAGGACATATCACCACTACTAAAACAAATCCAAGTCAATGTCCCACCAGCACTGGCAATCTTTGCTCTTGGTTCATTTACTAGTACTGTGAATACATACTGAAGCCTTTACAAAATGGTGTCAGTCTCTGTCTTTCAAACACCATGTCAAGTGTTTGAAAACTGCCAATTTTAAATCCCTTCCTAAACAAAAACAAAACAAAAAAAATATATATATATATATATATATATATATATATATATATATATATATATATATCCCATAGTTTCTTCCCACTATCTTCCCATCTCCATCCTCTCCAGCTTATGCAAAGTCCTTATGCAATGTATATATTGTAAAATTTATTTTCAGTTTGCTTGTTTATATACTGTGACTTTTAATTGTATATTTTTGTTATTCAGTATGTATTTTCTATACCTCAGGCTGACCAGTGATCTACCTCAGTTAACACATTCAAGTAAATAAAATAAAATAACTGTAAAGAGGTATTAGTAATTTCTGATGTTCCTTGATGCTACTATCTCTTCCCCATTTGGGCAGTTATTTTGTGGATGTTATTAAGTGGACTTTCTGTTGTGGCATCCCTAAATTCTTAATCTGTTTGTTCTTCTGCTTCTCTCCTAATAACTGAGGGAGACTAATAGTTAAAATGGGTACTCGTGAAAAGCTGTAACCCATATGATTCCCATGTCCATCCATCCATCCATCCATCCATCCATCCATCCATCCATCCATCCATCTATCCATCCATCCACAACCCCTTTTTCCATTTTTGCACATGGAGTCCAGTTGACACTTCAGCAGGGACAATCAACCGCTGTGTAGCTAGCCCTTCTGCACTAGTTCTTCCACATCACACACTGGCATACACCTATGTTCAATTTACTGTGTCTAATCCACCTACTGCATGTCTTTGGAATGTGGGAGGAAACCGGAGCACCTGGAGGAAACAATATGATTCCAACATGATGTATTTAAATTACTGGAAAAAGAACAATGTCATAGGGATCTCTATTTTCATTCTACTTCCTGCATGGATTCAAGCTTTTCCTCTGGTTTTGTCAGTGTTTAATCTGGAGTATATTAGAGTGGCCCAAATTTCTTTCATACATTCAAAGGAATTGTTTACACATGTTTATTGCATCTAAGGATTTGTACTGCTAACTCTAATGCTTTAACCTAATTTGTATAACTCAGTGCATATTTTCACAAAATATTTTATGGAATTATATTTCTTATGAATTTTGGGGTAGCACATATTCATTCATTTATTTATTTTATATAATATTTTTTACCCTTGGCCGGGATGACCACCTGCAGATGATAAGTGCCTCTCCTTTCCCCATCCCCCTAGACCTACCAGCTTAGCCCTTAAACTGAGGGTTACCATCCTGGGGACACAACTTGTGGAATATTTAACAATCTTCAGGATGGATCATTCACTTCTGACTGGAGGGATTTTTTTTGTGTGTCCTAAATTCTCTAAGATGAATAATGTTAAATGATATAAATGCTTGAGCAGTCCAGCCTATTCTGTGTCAACATCCATCATAACCACTTTACATGCCTTATTGAGATTATTAATTGTTTAATGCTTTTGCAATTTGAAGCTTAAGAGAAGAATTTGAGTGGTAGATCTGTGATTTAGGTGTCGTACTGTGGCACTCAGATCTAATTCTGTTGTCCATAGGATGAGATGGTGTATATCTACTCCCTCCCTTATCACTTTGACATCATGCATACCTGGCTAAATGAAAATCAATTCAAACTGAACACCACTAACACTGAGGCCTTGGCTGTAGATGCAACTCTGAGAGATTTGTCTGCCACCCCTTTGCCAAGTGATGTCTTATACGGGGTGATAAGCTTGTCCTTGTTTGGAATGTGTGGAATCTTGGCATTATCCTTGACTGACAGCTGATTTATTGGGACCAGTTGTCAGCTGTAGTGAAGTCATCGTGTTTCCATCTAAGAACTATTTCCAGGATTAAGCAGTTATACCTCAAGTTGATCTCCTTATTATTGTTCTTACCCTGCTCTCCTCCAGACTAGATTACTGCAAAGCTCTTCACCAGGAATTGTCTGACACTGAACTGAATCATTTACAAATGGCACAGAGCTCAAAGGCAAGCTTACTTAGGCTCACTACATTATCAACATGATACGCCTGTTCTACACAGCCTTCACTGACTTTCCATCTATACAGGATCATTTTCAAAAGTGTGTTTGCCCATTCAAGGGGTCTATATCAGAACACCGAAGTTTTAAAACTTTGAATGTTCTAATATCGAACCGTTTTGAGCAAACGCTGAAAATAGCGAAGTTGCAGAACACTGAATTCTTTCCCTAGGAAAGAATTTGGTGTTCTGCAGCTTCGCTATTTTCAGTGCTGTGGTGGAAATTTATGGGTCGGGTTCAGGTAAGTGTACGATTGTGTGGTTGTTAGGATTAGGGCGTGGGTTAGGTGAGTTAGGGTTAGAGCGCAGGTTAGGTGAGTTAGGGTTACGGCGCGGGTTAGGTGAATTAGGGTTAGGGGCGGGTTAAGTGAGTTAGGGTTTGGGTGTGGGTTAGGTGAGTGTGTGATAGTGATGGACCTAAGGGTTAGTGTTTGGGTTAAGGTAAGTGGATAGATAGTAGTGTATGTATAGTTTAGTATAGGATTAGTTGTAGGATTATAAGTGTATGTGTGTGTGTATTGATGTTTTTTAGGTGTGCTTGTGTTGTGTGTATGTGTTTCGGAATGGCAATTTTTTTTCCTTGGGAAAAAATTTGCTGTTCTGAATGTTTGATATTATGTGGTTTAGATATTTTATTTTTGATGAAATAGCATTCGCTATTTTCATCTTTCGATAACGTGATATAAACGCCATTCAAGAACTTGGTCTTTTCTACATCAAGCATCTTATCATGCCTTACCTCCCTGTACAGACTTTGCATTCAGCCTCTGATGGGATGCTAATTTTTCCTTGGTTGAATATGGAGAAGTCTGACTTCTGCTCATTTTATTATAAAGCTTCTTACTTGTTGATCTCATTATCTTAGTGACTTCAAGAGTCTCCTCTTTTTGGCTAGTTTAGGCAGACATTAAAATCTTATTTATATGACTTGGCATATGGTGGTGTTTGTGACGGCATGCTATTTGTTGTGCTGTGATGAGGATGTGCTTGTAAAGTCTTACTCTTTGTTTTCTTTAAACTGTAGCAGTGTTTAAAAAAAAAAAAAACACTAAACCTGAACCTGGATTAGTTGCTGGACTCCAACAGCTTCTTGAAAAACACAACAGAAGAGCTTTACTGCTGGATTAATAACAGAAATTACAGGTATTTGGGAAGTACAGAGACTTAATTCTGATACACACAGATGTGCCTCTCACCAGGCTGGATAAGGAGAAAGTCCAGAACAAGTACAAATATGACTCTGTCATTGTTCATGTTGATGTGAATGACCTGAGACCTGCCTCCCTGGACTAGATGAAAAGAGATATGGAAGAGCTCTCTGATCGTGCAGCCCAGGCCCATGACCCTGACCCTGAGTAGCATTCTGCCATCACCAAGAATGATAGCGCAGTATAAAGAAAAAATGATCAATTTCAACAATTGGCTAAGCTTCTGGTGTCATTCAAAGGGAATCCAGTATCTGTCAGCCTGGGACGACATACTCGACAAGCCGCGTTGCTTCGCAAGAGATGGCTTGCACCTGTCACCCCTAGGCTTTTGAATACTGGCCAAGGCTCTTGCTGCCCCCATAGTGCCTTTTTTAGGCAAGGCTCAAAAGTCAAATCCACCTCCGTAAACAGCACAATTAACAAAAAACTGAGGGTTATGCTACTCAACGCTAGGAGTTTAAATCTCAAAATGCATGCACTCGAAGCACTCCTCAGTATGGAGAACGTTGACATCTGTGCAGTAACTGAAGCCTGGTTCAAGGCTCCAGAGTGCACCCCAGCATTACCGGGCAACAACTCATACCACACATTTTGGCCACAGAACACAGACCGAAAAAAAAAAGGAGGGGGTGTATCCATATTCATCAAGGATACCTACACCTCCAGGTTAGTGGCGCAGCATGATACCTCTGAGATCATCCATGTGCAACTAACATCGGGCAAATCTGCAATGCAAATTGTGGCCTGCTACAGATCACCCTCCATGACCCAGAACCACCATTCCACCTTTCTAGAGACACTGGAAAAAATGAAGGTCCTACCGGACACCCTGATATTGGGCAATTTCAATTACCCTACCATTCTCTGGGAAAATTACTTGAGTACAAATTCCCAGGCCCAGCGCTTCCTGGAATTCATCAACTCAAACACCCTGGATCAGCTGGTAAACTCCCCTACCAGAGGTGAAAACATATTGGACCTGGTCATCACCAACATGGGTGACAGGTGTTCCATACTGGAGGTCAACCCGTCACTGGTTAGATCAGACCATAAACTAATCACTCTGGATGTCCACACCCCACCGCCACCCCAACTAAGGAACCCACAGTAAAAAACTTTTCTAAAGCAAACTTCACCTTACTTAAGACAAAGGTTAAAGGATAATGCTGCCCAAGATGCAGAAACCTTTACAAATGCACTCTATGAGCACCTACAAGGATGCATGGATTGTGCCATCCCTAGCAAAACCAGGACTCACTCCTCAAAGAGAAGGAAACCAGTTTGGTGGATCCCTGCAATAAACAGGCTATACAACAGAAGGAGGAAACTAGTTCAGAAAAAAAGCAAATCCCAAGAAGGAAAGACATCCCTGATCATTATCAGTAAAAAACTAAGGTCCATCATGAAATCATCCAAGGCTAACTCCGAAAGAAAAATAGCCAAGGATTCAAAAGATAACCACAAAGCCTTCTTTAGCTGTGTTAAGAATCTAAGTGGCAACTCGCAGATATGCACTGAACTAGTGCAAAATAGCACAAAATATACTGAACCAACTGATATTGCCAACATCCTAGCAGATAGATTCAGTGCAAACTTCACCCCCCTCTCACCTCCAAAAGGGCCCACAACAATACCGGAAAAGGGCAGTGTCCCAAAAATCACAGATGCACAGGTGAAAGCAGCCCTTTCAAAAGCCAAAAACACAGCATCAATGGGACCAGATGGTGTCCCAGGCTGCATCTTGCATGAACTACAGAATGAACTAACCCCCCATCTAAACACGCTGTTCAACCTCAGCCTCTCCACAGGCTACATACCCATAGAATGGCACACAGCAACGGTTATTCCTCTCCACAAAGGAGGGGCACAACTGACCCTGGTAACTATCGCCCCATAAGCCTGATTAGCCTGGTCTGCAAAGCTATGGAGTGCATCATCATGGAACTCATTAACAAAGACATTGGGAACCTCCAAACACTTGACCCAACCCAGTTTGGCTTTGTTAAGGGCAGATTATGCCTAGTAAACCTGGTTGACTCCTTCGAGACAGTCACCAAGGCCATAGACAAGGGAAAGCTGGTTCACACAGCCTACCTTGACCTCGCCAAGGCTTTCAACACCATTCCCCCCTTGGGTATTACAGAAAAACTCACCAGCCTGAACATAAACCCCTACGTCACGAGATGGGTTGCCAACTGCCTTACAGACAGAACTCACACTGTAAGAATAGCGGGCTCCAGGTCCGACTCTAAACCAGTCACAAGTGGTGTCCCGCAAGGCTTGGTCCTGGGACCCCTACTGTTTGGCATATTCTTCTCAGAAGTACAGGCAAGCACAGGAGGACTATGGCTAACCAAGTTCGCCGATGACTGCAAACTGGGAGGCATAACTGACTCTCTAGCTGACATGGAGATCCTCCAAAAGGGCCTTACTGAGACGGACACCTGGTGTCAAAGTCATTGCCTCAAGCTAAATGCCAAAAAATGCATAGTCATCCCATTTCAGAAAAACAAAACACCCACGAATGACCACATAGGTGGCAGCCCCCTTAATACAGAAGAGGTAATACGAGATCTGGGGACCCAGGTAGATAGTAATCTCTCCTTTGACAATCATATTGCCAATGTAGTTAGGAAATCCTTCTACGTGGCCCATCTAATTACTAAAGGGTTGGCATCTAGAAATAAAGAGGTTATAGTGCCCCTCTACTCGTCACTCATTAGACCCATCATAGAGTACAATACCCCATTTGGGATATACCTCACAAGACACTTCCAACAGCTGGAAAGACCACAAAAGTACCTCACCAAGAGGATTACTGGCCTGAAACATATGTCTTATGCAGCCCAACTGAAAAAAACTCTGGCTGTACTCAGTGACATATCGCTTACTCAGAGGTGATCTCTGTCTGACTTACAAAGCCATGTCCAACTCAGAATTGATGGACATGCTCCACCTACAGAAATCCAAGTCATTGCGAGCCACACGGTCTAGTGAGCTAAACCTCACCACAACAATAAATAGAACATGCTGGAGGGATAGATTCCTGTCACAGAGACTCCCCGTGCTTTGGAACAAAATTCTAAATTACATCAGGCAAAACCCCTCACTAACACTCTTCAAGAGAATCCTTGACGAGTGGATGGGTAACAGAAAATACACCCCTGGGATCACTTCATTGGCTCTGCTTGACAGAGGATCAGTTAATTAATCAATGGGGCAGCAAAAGCTGACACACTCTGGCTAGGCTTATAAATGCCCTCAGGCAGATAGCCTAGTACCTACCTATGAACCTATAAGTCACAGTTAGTTGTCTGTCAGGGACCAGAATCTGCCATATCACACATATACTCAAGTGTCTCAACAACAGGTACTGTTATGACTCTGTCATAGTCCATGTTGGTGTGAATGACTTGAGACGTACCTCCCTGGACTATATGAAGAGCGACATGATTGAACTCACTGCATATGTGTCCCAGGCAGGTATGTCCCTAGCCTTTAGCAGCATTCTACCATCACCCAGAATGATGCCTCAATACAAACAGAAAATGATTGATGTTAACAACTGGCTTAGTTTCTGGTGTCATTCCAGGGGAATCCAGTACCTGATAGCCTGGGAAGAAATGATCAGCAGACCATGGTGCTTTGCCAGAGATGGCCTGAATCTGTCTCACTTGGGCTTCAGGCTCCTGGCAAAGGCACTTGCCTCCTCCATAGTGCATTTTTTAGAAAAAGTGATGAGGTTAAAACTACCAACATAAAAATTTAAACAAAACTCAAATTATAGGTCATGCTGCTAAATGCTAGCAGTCTAAACATGAAACTGCACTCATTGCAAGCATCCTTAACCCTGGAAAATGCTGTCATGTGTGCAGTCACAGAAACATGGTTCAAGGATGCGGAGAGCAGCCCAGCCATCCCTGGTTATTCAGCCTATCATACATTCAGACCCCAAACTGTGGACAGTGAAGCCAAAGGAGGTGGAGTTTCAATATATATTAAAGACATACACACCTCCAGGCTGGTCAAACAGTATGATGCACAGGAGACATTCCATGTGCAGTTAACCATTGACAAGACCCCTTTACAAATCGTAGCTAGTTGCCTGACCCCCAAATCTGACCCAAGATGCCCAAACTGCCTATCTAGACCGCATTGACTCTATCAGGATTCAACCCTTTACCCTGATCCTGGGTAAGTTTAACTACCCAAACATAGACTGGAAGAACTACTCATGCCAGAACACAAATGCCCAGTGATTCCTCAATTTTGTTAATGCAAATGCTTTGGAACAGCTAGTCGATACCCACACAAGGGGTGATAATATCTTGGACTTGGTATTAATCAACATGAGTAACCACTGCAGCATCCCTGCAGCATCATCCTCCCTTGTAAGATCAGACCATAAAGAGGTCATGTTTGAAGTCACCATTTCCCCTGACCCCCCCCCCCCCAGCTAAGGTCAAACAAAAAACCTTTCCCAAAGCTGATTACAGCCTCCTGAGAGATGGTATAAACAGCTTTACAGCCCCCACCCCCTCTCTAGGAACTGGCACCAGTATCCAAAATTATACCAAATTACTATACAAACATTTATATAGATGCATGGAATCAGGAATACCTGACAGGACTAAATCATCCTCCGCAAGGAAGAATAAACTTGTCTGGTGGACATCTGCAATAAATAAACTCTATAACAAAAGAAAAAAAAAATGCTGTGCAGGACCAAGAAGAAGCAGGTGCCCAATTGGAAGCAATCTCTCCTTAGTCTAAGTAAGCAAATAAGAGCACTAGTGAAATTCTCCAAAGCAAACTTTGAGTCCAAACTGGCCACATCTACTAGACACAATTATAAGGCCTTCTTCACATATGTCCATAATCTCAAAGGTAGCACACAGATCTGTTCAGAACTGTGGTCAAGAACACCACATATACAAATGCCATAGGTATTGCAAACTTGCTGGCTGACAGATTAATTGAAAATATTATCCCTCTGCCCCCCCCATCAGAAAATCATGACATTCCCAGTACCTGCACCCTTCCCCTTATAGCTATGGAACAGGTCATCACAGCTGTCTGAAAGGCAAAAAATACAGCCTCCATGGGACCCAATAATATCCCAGGCTGCATCCTACATGAACGTGCAGCACCATTAGGCACCCTATTCAACTAAAGCCTGAGTACCAGCTTTGTCCCAGCTGAGTGGAGGACAGCCACTGTCATCCTTTTACACAAATGTGGGGCATCCACCGATCCGGGAAATTATAGACCCATCAGCCTAACTAGCCTGATCTGCGAAGCCATGGAATGATTATCATAGACCTCATTAACAAGGACATTGGCAACCTCCAAACACTTGATCCCACACAGTTTGGTTTTGTCTTGTGCTTAGTCAAACACTCTGCTTGTGCTGTGCTGATGAGGTCATAACAAGGCCAAAATATGCATATCCACAGCTAGTGGGATTTGGCTTTATTGTCTTGAAATTGTCCATTAAAACAACAAAACAAGTTATGCACATTCAGAATCGCCAGTTAGCTGAAACACCTGATGTTCATAAGGGTCATTTGTGTATATCCCATGTGCCCCTGATACAAGAGGTTTGGGAGGTCACTCAGTGGAAGTTCTAGCTTTGTTGGAGTTTTCATTTTGTTTTTACTAATTACCTTAATGTTTTACACAACCATTAGTTTGTTTTGGCCAGGTCAAAATTGTTTTTATTTCATTACCAAATTAGAAAGCAGTAAATGGCCTTACAGTAAGAAAGAAAAAGAGGAACAGTTTGAAATAGAGAAATGAAATTTCATAACTCACATAAATATTTTATTGGTAGTATTGGAAACCATTTGTGAAGAAAACTATTAGTGTTTCTGTGCTTCTGTGATGATGAACCAGAACATGTGTTTGGTGCTGACAGATTAATAAAACTGTGGTTCTGATTTTATTATTCCACACAGTTTATATGCAACACTAGCACTTTCTTCTGTCCAGCATGGGGGATGTAGAATCAATATTCTATAAAATATTTTCCTCCCACAATTAACTGGAAGATTAATCTTCATACTTTTTAAGGAAACTTAATATTTCAATAATATAAACTTTTCAGACTGATGGATCCTTTTGTCTCTTGAGACAAGGATGCTTTGGCAGCCAGAGATCTGAGTTCTATCTTATTACAATATGACAATGAACCAAAAACTACTACAATATATGTACAAATGACATATACAAAAAAAAAAAAACACGTAAAAATGCAAAAATGAGCAAAGAATGACCATGTTTGATTTAATGCCTTCATCTACAGAGTTTAAAATATACTTCTTCAAATAAAGACATTCAGAAAATATACTCAGTTTAAAACATAATAAAATCACACGATCACACAAGCATTCATAAATTACTTAAATTCAATCATGTATAAAATAAACTAAAATAATTAAAATATTTTAAATTACATACATCTTAAAATAATTCATGTTATGAAATATAATAAACATAAATAACATTAATATTAAAGGAAACCATAAAAAATGTATATCAAACAACCGAATGTCTTAATCTTGAAAAATTATTAATGGATAGATTTTCACTAAGGCCAGGGGTAGTCAAGACATTTAATTTGATTTGTCAAAATAACTCTCGAGCTTCAAGCAAGGATTTCCAGCCCCTACCTCTCAACCAGTAATGGTACCATTTTGATCAAAAATAAATAAATAAATAAAATGATTTTTTACAGATAACATTGTGTTTAAACTGGGTCTATATTAGTTCGCCGAAAACACTTTCCAGCAAACACGCATTCAGTGAAAATCACTTTGACAGTTTGCTGAATACTCCCAGGACAAAGGAATACTTCCTTGCAATACAACAAACTCACATCTGGCTAAATTAA
The DNA here is from genome assembly GCF_019279795.1 of Protopterus annectens. NCBI lineage: Eukaryota > Metazoa > Chordata > Ceratodontiformes > Protopteridae > Protopterus > Protopterus annectens. The sequence goes on along the minus strand of NC_056741.1, from coordinate 270,919,958 downwards.
ACCCACCCAAATGGGGGGCTTTACCCCATACACCCCCCAATGTGGGGACCTGAGCCCTCCACACCCCCTTACTATATATACCAACTTTGAGATCACACTACAGTGGAGAAAAGGGCAAAGTAGCTTACTTCTATGCCCTGGGAGTATTCAGTGAATTGCAGAAGTGATTTTTGCTGAATGATGGTCGATGAATGCATGTTTGCTGGAAAGTATTTTCGGTGAACTAATATAGACCCGTTTAAACTAAACATCAGTTAAATACTTGGCCCTTATACTATGTATGTGTTGGTAAGTATGCTTCCTTAACTCATGCGCAGTTTTATGAATATAAAACACATGGCATGAATTACAAATGGCAACATAGACAACTGCTTTGGTATTACTACTAAAACTATATTCTGTGCCTTCTAAAATAAAGGCACACTGTCCACAAGTTCCATATTTGTGCTATTTGAATGATTATAACAGTGTTTTCCATAACATTATTAGTGGGAGATCCCACAGTGGAGAGTCGGACTCTTGATATTCTTAAACAACTTAATCTTGCGGGCCAACTAAACTTTTTGAGAAGAAGATAATGGAATTTAAAACTTTGTAACTTGGCATTGCCTTTTTAAAAGAAAGTTTAAAAAATCGGCATGAGTCCATGGGTCTTCATCTTTGGAAATTCCCTAATGGCATTTCTAGTGAATCACCTTTTTCTACTGAATTGGTTGACCTGTTTGATTGAACATGATTTGAAAGCATGGGTGTTCTTATTAGATGTAGTACAAGTGAAATTGATGTTTTCGTAGCTGTAATCAACAATTTGGACTAAAGTTTTGAGGTTGATCTTTTATTTGAGCACAAAATGGACTTGACTGTATTTTTACTGTGTTGGAACAAGTGTGAAGCAATTGCTTCAAAGAAATCTAAAAAGATTGTGTGTGACAATTAGGATTATTTCCTACCTAATGCTTATCCACAGGATTGTCCTAAACTGAAAGGAAAGCTAATTGAAAATAATTTGCTGAACCCCGATTTCAACGCTGACATTTTTAAATTAGATGAAAACAGTGTAAGTGACAGCACAGGTAATTAAGATCCCAACAGTTTTTAGGAGCTCGGCTTTAGGAAGATCATTAAGGATAACAGCAAATGAAGGTCACACATATCAAAAGATGGGCACAATGAGCAACAGGAGTGAGAGACATTTTTTAAAAACACCAGGGGTAGACTGAACCAGAAGAGAAGAGAAGAAGATGAGAGTGAGGGAGGAATGTTTACTACAGAACATTGCTGTCATGGTAGAAAATAATGGTTATAAAGTTTTTAATTACAACAAATTTACAGTATTACTCTGAAAAGGTTTTTTTAAAGTATTACTCTGAAAACATTTTGCCTTCATCCCTTCAAAACCATTTATGGAAATAGATTAAACAATAATTCTTTGTTCTTTTAAGGGGAGTATTTCAAACAAAAATCAGGAGTAACCAAAGGGGCCGTTTGTGCCTCTAAGTATACTAACGTTATTGTCTTTGTTTGGGAGACAGAGTTTTTATTTAATTGTGATTTTTTTAAATATGTTGCTTCATATTTACACTTCCTTGATTATATCTTTTTATTGTAGAGTAGCTAAACTAAAAATCTGGAAAGTGTCATGGAGTACATAAACGTCATGACTGAATTTTTATGTTTTATATACCATTGGACATATGTTTATGTTACTATAGATGTTAGTATTTACAAAAACATTTCAAATAACTGTTTTGAATAAACCATTTATCAATATATTAAGAGCATCAGTTGTTTGATGTACAATTTTTATGGTTTTCTTTAATCTTAATTTTGTTTATGTTTATTTTATTTCATACTGGGAGATTATCTTAAGATGTATGCAATTTAAAATATTATTTTTATTTATTGTATACATGATTGAATTGGACTCATTGGTAAATGTTCAAGTGACCATGATCGTGTGATTTTATTATGGTTTAAACCAAGTATGTGTTCTGGATGCCTTTATTTGAAGAAGTCTATTTTAAACACTGTAGATAAAGACACTAAATCAACTGTGGTTATTCCTTATTCGTTTTTTTGTTTGCATATGTGATTTCTGGTAACTGTCATTTGTACATGTATAGCAGTATTTTTTGATTTATTTCCTTATTGTACTGAGACAGAACACAGATCTCTGGCTGCCAAAATATTCTTCTATCAAGAGACAAAAAGATCCATCAGTTTGAAAAGTTTATATTATTCAAATATTTAGGTTCCTTAAAAATATTAAGGTTAATCTTCCAGTTAATTGTGGGAGAAAAGTATCTAGTCACATTAGGTTTTATCAGGAATTAAATTTTGGTGTATATGATCTAGAACAAGGATACACAAGGTTTATTGGAAAATATAAACAAATAAGTATTTGATAAATACAAGGAAAGTTTAAAATCTGAAGGGCTATTTCCCCACACGGCATGTCTGCCAAGGATATTAATACTAGATTTTCTAAATCTATGATTTGGCCATTTTCCCATCAAGTTAATAAGATAAAATATATTTTTTTTTAAAGAACTAGGGAGCAGTACTGGGTGTGACTTTAGACATAGTAAGTGTGTTAGGGTCTTATATGCATTTTGTTTTTAAGAAAGGAAAAAACTTTAAAAAACTTGTTGAAAAACACTATTGTAATGAACTCTAATTGAGTTAATCAAATAGCAACATCCAGAGATTATAGACAATGCTCCTTTATTTTAGAAATTGCTGAATGTAGGATATTGTCACACCAAGTAATTTGTTGTAGAGGTAGTTTTAATTATGATATGAAAAGAGTTGTATATGCTGCCATTTGTGATTTGTACCATGTGTTTGAGTGTGAGTTAAGGTAGCATGCATTATATGGACACAGGGTTTAGCTAATGCTTTGTTTAAACACTCTGCTATCTGAAACAATTTTTTGAAATTCCTTTTTTCTTTTTCTTTCTTTTTATCAAAATGTTATCATTACCAGTGAGAGCTTGTGATTGGAAATCCTTCTTTGAAGCTTAAGAGTTACTTTGGCAAGTCAAATTAAATATGTCATCTCCCCCTAGCCTTAAAGTAAACAAATCTATTAACAGTATTTTATGGTTAAGAGCCACAAGCTGCTTGATATATATTTTTATGTTTTTCTTTATTATTGATGTTTATGTTTATTACATTTCATATTAAAGAAGTTATCTTAACATGTATGTAATCTAAAATATTATTTTTATTTATTTTATAAGTGATTTACTTTAACTAATTGGTGAATGTACATGTAACTACAGTCTTGTGTTTTTATTGTGGCTTAAACTGAGTATGTGTTCTGAATGCCATTATTCTGAAAAAAATATATATTTTAATTACTGTTAATAAAAGCAATAAATAACACAGGTACAAGAACTGAAGTGGCAGCTATGCTTAAATGCAGAGGTCCACCCAGGTTTGAATGACTCCTTGAATTTGAAATGCACCCTAAAATGGTTACAATAATAGTGATAAGCTTACTTTAATTGCATAGCTCAATCCTGTCTTTCTTTACTGCAGCAACTCACTTAGTTAATGTATTCTTGAACTGGAAATGCTATTGGTTATGTTTATTTTGTATACAATGGTTGTACAGCTTGTTGTTGATATAGTTTCATTTACTGTAATTTGTACTACTAAAATTCATTGGTTGATATGTATTGTTTAATATTCATGATCTAGTTACAGTAATAGTATACCCTGGTTGCATCTGTTATTCGACTTGCTGTCAACTCATAACATTATTCCTCTGCACTAACTGCTAGACTAATTAATCTGGAATTCTACATCTGATTTTGTGGAATGCTGCTTAATATTCACCATATGCTTATTAATGTAAATTGCAACTGTCATCTACAACTCCATTGAAAATTAAGTTTATTTTCACAATTTTGATTATTATAGTTTTACCTTTAAAAGGAACCTGATTCAATTTAGGAGAAAACAAAATAAAATATGCCAGTGTTTCTGCACTATGTTGCACCTCCTGCAGGTAGATTTCCTACAGATAGATGTACATGTGTCTTGTGAGTGAGAGAGCACTATCATTCTGCAATATTTAGACACTCTGTCCAAAACAATCCTCAAAGTCTTGTTTGCTGGGATACACTCCAGCATCACTGTGACCCTATGAAGGATAAAGTGGTTTATTGGAAAGACGGATGGATGGATGTACGGATGGATGGATGGATGGATGGATGGATGGATGGATGGATGGATGGAAGGGTGGTGGATGGATGGATAATTTGAATTATATTTAGAGATAACATTTTTATTTACCTGGACCACATGGTAAAACACTTTGTGTCAGGAAGATAGCAAACATTCTACTGATTTCTCCAATGTTCCTAGCTGAAGTAACCTCACCATATTGTTTTATCAAAATACTGTAAAGCTTCTGTGCTTAGGGTATTTTTAATCTAAGGAAAAAGACAATGTACTAAAACTAAAATATACCTTAAACTACCAACAAGGTAAATTTTATAAAGTTTAATTGCTTTCATCCACAATTGAAACTGGATTTCATCATAACTGTGCAGGATTAATGAAATAATATTTCCTGTATGCTGCAAGTCTGACAGTAAGTGTAGGATGTTAAGGATGTGAGCTATATATACATGTTCCTATGTGACAGGGTTTGATTCTCTCAGATCTCATTGGCCTACTGTATGACATTGAGCAAGTCACCTAGACAGACAATGCCTGGGGGTAACTGGAAATGGAGTTGGGCTCACTAGTGGTCCCTTGGATTCCATGCCCAGTTATTACTTATGAACCTGAGTACTTCTGATTCCAAATCAATATCTGCTACAAATTCAAGGCATTGTTTTAAACATCTACCTCTTCTAAATGCAACTTTTGAGGTAGCTACTAATTTAGATGTTAATCCCAATGGTTCAAAAGCATTACTCTGATTTCTGTTTAGAATACCCATAACTTAATTTATCCAACTGTTGTAATCCAAAACCAGAGCTCTATTGTAACTTTTGAAAGGTATGATATATTTTGCAATAGTTGTGGGTATCTGATCAAGGGTTGGAGTCTTACCTGTCTATTCATTTGTACCCCTGAATTAATGTTATCTATTAACCCCTCCAGGTACCCCCTAAAAAGAAACATCTGTGTGGGTGTTTCCAACTCATCTAAAACTAATTTCATCATTAGAAACTAAATGGGACAAATACAAATTCTGTCCTTTAATGATATTTCTCTTTTGCCAACCCAATTAACAACTCTTGTAGTGCAATAGACTCTTTGAGTAAATACTTTTCCTAAATATGGTCGAATTATACCTTGACTCATCCCAGTTTTTAATCAAGAATTTATCCAAAAAGTTTATTTTATGGCTATACCTTTCAGTTTTAAATCTTAAGAAAGTTTTTTTTTTTTGTTTAAATATAGCCTAAATTCATTAAATTCATCATTACTACCATCCATAATATGAAACTGCCATCCAAATAGCACATGTATCTGGTTATTAGTGGTGCTTACACTGAAGTAAGCATAAAATTAGTTTCCCAGTACAATACAATGTTTACAGAAATGGGATCTGCCACCAGCCCCATAGCTGCAGTCTTAATTTGTTTGTAATGTTCATTTTTGAAAAACACAAAATTGTTGACCATTTTTTACGCCATGCACTCTGTTAGTATACCAATTTTGTCAACATGCAAGTAACTTACTCTGCACATTGCTTCTCAAAACCATTCTGTACTGTTATTATTTGGGATAACTAGGAACAGATCTAGAATAAACAACAGGGCCTCTACCAAATATTTACATTTTGCCATCACATTCAAGAAATGACAGGAGTCCTTGAATATGTGGATTTTGTCACCAAAACAAGTTTTTTCCTCAGTGTCCACACATTTTGCCAAAGATTCTGTTTTGATCCTCTTGCAGCCATAGTGGGTCTCAAGGGTGGATCAACAATTGATCTGTGGACCTTAGGTATTCCAAAGAAACTATAATGGGATATTTTGCATACAACTATAATGCTGTGATTGCTATATGACTTTTCAGAGCTGCTGCTACTGCATGGTAACTTCACTCAAGACAATGTGATGATGGATATACTTCCTGATACATACACACAAAGATACAGAAACACACACACACACACACACACACACACACACACACACACACACACACACACACACACACATATATTCACTGAGAAATCCACAGGTCACAAAAAGTAACTCATGAGCTCCATGAACTGTGCAATTTGATCAGGACAAAATGATAGAGAGAAAAGGGGGTACAGAGAGAGAGAGAGAAAGTGAAAGAAGGATAGAGACAGAGAGGGAAGAAAGGCAGGCAAATACTGACAGCACAGTAAATGTACAGATGAGTGTAACTAAGGTTTAATACACCCAAGCTAACACCCTTGATGTAAATGATGATTATGAAAATGCTGTGGTGAAATAAACAGTAATAATAACAAAATTAAAGCATTTGCTCCCAGGAGAGGGCTTGTTATGATAGCTTAAAATCACATGGAAAACTTACTGCTAATACCGAACTATGCAGATCATAATGACTGACTATACAAGAAAAAACAAGATGTAAAAAACATGCCCATTCCAATTTTTATTTTATAAGCTACATTACCTTCTTTAGATCATTTTTGGTTTATAGATGCATCTGTTTCATTAGAACATTATTTTTTTTTCTTATAGAACTTGTGCTTCCATTAAACTGTAACCATTTCATAAAGTAATGTACATATATTTATTAATGTTTAGTGAGTTTAAACTAAGAGGAGTTAATAAGTGCTACTATACTGCACAGCACAGCTGTGTTTTTTTATAATCCAGCTTTGATGTCAGTCATTTAGTGGTCAGCCAAATATATCTATCATGAGCTGTGCTACATTTGGAACACTAAGAACACAGGAAGAAATGCTAGTTCTCATTTCAGTTGATACATAAAGAAACCTAGTTGACTGACATGCTGAAAAAGGGAAAAAAATGAAAGTCTTGAGGCTGAGCCCCCACCATGCTCCTTAATAGGGGATTATGTCCCAAGATCTCCTTCCAAAAACATTGACTCAAATACACATGCATTAAATCGTATTCACCTCCAGTTCAGAAAAACACCAGGATAGATATTAAAGTTGACTAACATGACCAGGTGCGTTCTAGCTTTCACAAATACATCAGCTGGCTCATGCCTGCATTTTTAACTCCTGTATGTCCAAATGCAAATTAAAGCAAAGGGTACATTTCAACATTTCTTTTTACTTCTTTTTCTGAGACATTGGACCATCTGGCTATAAATATTATAGCAGAAGTTTTGACAAAATAGCTCAGATGACAGAACTACAAATATGGATAACTCATTCCTTATGTCTTCCTCCTCTTTCGTGCAATGGAAAATTCCATTATAGCATAATGATCACTTATATTTATTGACTATATGTAGCAATGTTCAATTTTGTATTGCTTATTTTTTTCTAGTAATTAGTTAATTTCATATTTTTTATCAAGTTTAACCCAGGTCAGTACTTACTTAAAAACAAATAAAAAAACATACACAAGTCTTACTGTAATTAAAATAAATATTATTCAAAATATAGTTAAATAAAAAAAAAAATTAAGCTAAAATGCTTACTACTAACTATTTTCAAAAGAAGGCTGCACTCATTGTTTTGGCCATATTTGCTTTGCATGTAGAAAATACACAGGTTAGCCTCCCCATATTCAAATGAAATGTTTTGATATTTATACAATAACAATATTATATACAAAATATCCTTAAATGGTGCTGCCAGCTTCAAAGGCAAATAAGCAGCTGCATATTGAATTTTAAATGAAAAAAAGGATTTCCCATTATTAGAAAAGAGTAACAATCTCACTCCTAACTCCATGATGTTGCAGGACAGAGTCTGTAGATGAAGATCTAGATGACCCAAGTTAGACTAAGGGCTCATGGACTAGAGGAGCTACATGGGAGGAGGGACGCATTTCAGGCTGCAGCAATCCCAGACCATGCTGGAGACAAGTTAATAATGTGCAGGGGATACACTAGACATATGAAACTACTTTCTGCTAAGCTTTGTTTGCAGTAGTCCTCTGGGGAGTGGAATATTTTCTTGGGAGGGGATCGTGAAAAAACATACACATTCTGATGGCAGAAGGAGGAGATTGCACTGCCTTCTTTTTCATAGATTCATAGAGTCAAAGATATTCCAAGGCCACTGAGTCTCATAATCATTCTTATCTTACCAGTATCCTCCCCCAGGCACCACCTCCTTCCACCAGGAAGGCCATACTGGTCAATCCTGGAGTAAATTTATGGACACCCATCCACTTCATCATTATTATTAAATGTGCATGTCAGCTGCTGATAGGTCAGGACTTAGGCTACATCGGAAAACCCCTGCTGGCTGCTTGGATAATAGTCTCTTACTGTCAACTATTTAATATGCAGCCATTCTAAACCAGTATTTTATTCTTCCTACTGAAAAGAAATTACACACACACGCACACACACACACACACACACACACACACACACACACACACACACACACACACACACACACACACACACACACACACTTTATGGTTTGTACTGTGCTATAGTCGATACTGTCACCCATTGACAACTGTTACTGAAACAGTGCAGGATGAATCCTACGTAAATGACTGCATTCCTTAAGTCATATGTTCTTGGTCTGTTTCACATTGTGTCAGACTATAACAAAATCCTTAAGTTCTTCATTTGCATGACTTGCTGAAGAGACCAGCTGAAACACACCAAACATACACAAAGAGGCACAGACAGGGAGAGACAGATAGATACAAAGATACCCTACCCACACACATACATTTGAAATAACTGAAATTTGGTTTAGCATATTGAAGGGTAGATTTCCAACTCAGCATGACTACTATTTTAATAATGGTTTACATACTGATATATTTTGCTCCTTGGATGCAATAACATGTAGTCATTATGATTCTTTGATGTACAATATTTGGAGTTGTCAACTTCTCCTGCTCATGGTTGTTCTGACTCTGTTCAATGATGTCTGCCATCAGGGCATAAGCATGTTGAATCTGAAATGATATGCTGTATAGCTGGGCATGTTATGCGTTCCCATGCTAGTTTATACAGCTATTCTTCACTAAGCAGCCATGTTGTACATCCCTTGACTATACCTGTATGTTGTGAGATTGATCAACCTTATAGACAGTTTTCTCGTACCATGGATAAAATTTGTTTGTTATGGATTGGAAATGTATGGGAGACCAGTATATGCTCCCCTCTACAGGGTAAGGCTATGTATCACATGTCATTCCATGGTGTACATAACAACTCCAGTCTCTGCCTGCTGGTCATAGCAGATCGACTCTCTGCACATGGTATTTCTGGGATTAGGGGAACTGGCAAATTTTTCTCTCCACTTGATTCTTGGTAAGAGGTGTGTGCCTAATATACACATAATAACATGTCACTGCTACTACATCCTCATTCACAAGGAGCATGGTTAGATGCCATCACAACTGAAATGCTTACTGCTTTCTCAGTATGTACCATTACCCTACCATAGTTAAAGGACCATTTCTGAAGTAGCTTTCAACCCTACCTCTTATAAGGTATGTCTGTATTTTGAGTCTTAAATATTCTGTGGCACATACTGTTTTTCACTGCAAGGGTCTGTCACAGATTTATTTCTAAAATGTCTTTAACAAACATCCATGGAATATACTACCAAATCATATTAATTCATCAAAAGTACTTTTTGTAAGAAGAAAATAACACATTTAGCCATGCTGTAAGCTTCCTAACTGTAGCTGTTAGCAAATGTTCTAAATTATGAAAGGCGGTTTTCTGCATTTTGGAGATAAAAGATTGAGGTCTACTGAGGCCAACTCCCAAGTTTGATTTAAGGGAAGACAAAGCAAGACTGCAAGCATGGTGTAGTTAAAACATTAGCCATCTAGTATTATTTTAGGTTGGATGACTCAGATAAACAATCTTGGTTAACAAATATAATTAATAACTCAGTCAATCAACCAACCAAACAATGAATGACTGAATGAATGAACTGAAAACTATAAGATGCATCATGCAGACAGGAGCACTCTCTTTTTTAATTTCTCCAAGTTTTTGGGTTTCTAATAGCATGACAGGAATAGACCCCATTCCTAAGTCAAAGTACAATTGAAGTTCATGAAATTAGTATTGTTTCAGTCTTTGTTGTTAGCCAAAAGTGCTCTTCTTAGCACCGCAATGTGCCCAGTAATGACTCCTTCTGCAATTTATACGAAATTGTATGTATTGGTAACATATCTAAGTCCCAATCCCTCCACACCACACTCTCCAGAGACCTCAACCTCATTACCAGAATCAACAGAACATGTTGGAGGGACAGATTCATAAGCCACAGACTGCCCATGCTATGGAATAGACTTCCCATACATGTCAAGCAGGACACCTCACTGTCCTTCTTCAAGAGAAATCTTGATGAGTGGATGGATAATAGAAAGTTCCCCCTGGGGATCACTCCAGTGGCTCTACTTGATATTGGCACTGGGAACTAACATTGGGCGGCACGATGCAAGGGCACATTTATGGGGTAGGCTTGTAAAGGCTCCAGGGCCATTAGCCTAGTACACATCTATGAACCTATACTTGCAACCACATTTATGCATTTTCCACATCTCTTGCCTTCTCATCTGATTCTTCACCTTATATTCTTTCTTTCTTTTTTTGGCACATTCAGTTGCTGCCTGATTTTTAACTACTTCTGGTATGATTTCCATTCCCACTTGACGCTGATACGCTTCTGCTAAACTAAGTAGGGAAGTCATCTTAGACTTATTCTCCTCATGTTTCAAAACTTTCACTATGTTTGGGTCTTGTGAGGTCAGCAGATATGTGTGCAGTTCCTTGATTGCAGATCTATACATGTAATCAATTTTGAGGAGGCCCATACCTCTTTCAAAATGGGGAATTATCATCTTGGTATGCACTGATTTTTATAAATCATTTGATGGGCATGAAGAATCCCTCTTATTTTCCTGTTCAACCTATCCAAAACTTTTTGGGGTCAGTCATTCACTCCAAAACTGTAAGTTAGGACAGGAAGAGCAAATTGGTTTATAGCTTGAACTTTGTTCCTAAATATCAACACTGTTTTCAGTATTAATTTAAGTTATCTAAAATATTCCTTAGTAAGTTTTATTTGCATTTGTTCATGCTTTATTGTTGATCCTTCATCAATTCCCAAATATTTGTACAGTCCCTCTTGCTCAAGTTCTTTTATATCACATTCTTTCTCAAACTGATGTTTTCTTGGAGCTACAGCTTTCCTGCTTTAAAAGTTGTCAAGACCAAATGACATTCTTATATCTTATGAAAAAGTTTTGACCACTTGTCGTTGTGCTTTCATTTCCTCATCTGATGAACTATGCAGTTTTAAATCATTTACGAAAATAAGATTGGAAGATTTCACACTTTGTTGTTTTCCAGGAGCCAAATTGTAGCTATGACCTAATCTGTTAAGTAGACAGCTTAATTGAGTAAGGGCAAGACAAAAGAGCAGTGGTGACAAAGAGGCACACTGGAATAGCCTCCTTTGAATTTTTATCCCTGGAGTAATAATTCTACATCATGGTGTAATTGCAAAGTTTGCCACTGTTTCATGGTCACTGTAATGTAATCCATCGGTGCAGGGTGTATCTTATACATTTTTAAGTACTCTTTTAGCTATGAAAGTTGGAAGTGTTGGCAAAATGGTTAAGGTGCTTACCTTATAAACACAGGGTGCAGGGTTTGATTCTCCCATGGGGTAATTGGCTAGGCTTAAAATAGCCCACAAGGGCAGTTAGCCTACTAGTAATCTACAAACCTACACTGTCAAATGCTTTCTGTATTCTGTCCATACCATACTTAGATTCTTGCCATTTTAACAGTTCTCTATTATGATTATATTTAACAACCAGTGATCCTTTGCTCCATATGACTTTCTTTTATTACCCCTTTGCTCTATTCCCATGATTAAGGTTTCTTCTAAATGACTATAAACTCTGTTGACATCAATTCTGTTGTATAGTTTATACATTGTTGGAAGGCAAGTTATTGGTCTATATTTTTAGGAGAGCTTGCAGGTTTATTGTTAAGTAGGGGCATTGTTTTTCCTGTTGTTAACCAGGCTGGCGTCTGTTCAAGGTGCACATGCAAATAGCTCTTACCCATAGCTAAATCTTCATGCAAAGATGTTAATACTTTAAGGCAGAAGTTAAGTGCTGCATCTGGACCTGGTGTTTAATAATTAAGAGCTTTTCTTAACTTTGTTTCAATTTCTCTGGGTCTTACTTCATTCCACTTCATAATCTATACGTTTGAACTTCTTATTCTATCTTTTATTTCTTCTATCCAGTTATCTTTTTTATGTTCCACAGGATCTTCATTGATACTTCTCCAAAATGCATCCATTTCTTCTTTTGTTGGTGGTGTTTCAATTCCTTTTGCCTTGTTTCCCAATTTTCTGTAAAACTTGCTTATTTTGTACTTTTCCTATATATTTATCTACATATCTTCCAAGTTTTTCTGCCTATGTTGATATTTTTAGTTTATTATTTGCAATTGTACATGATAGATCCTAATCTGTTATAATACTGCATGTTGCTATTATCACATATATCTTTCTGAGTATTTTTGTTGATCTGCTTCCTCTTCTATACTCTTCTAACAGTGACACTTCTTGTCTTAATTGTTTTATAGTTTTCTCTATTCAATACTTCCAGGATGGCATTCAATTTCTCTCCTTCCTTTCCCTTACTACTATGTGTTCTTGTAGAAAGACTTTATCTGTTATTAACTTAGCTGCACAGTAATATATCTTATTTACTGCTGTTATATCACAAGAATCTCTGTGGACAGTCCTAATTACTATGTTCCTCTGTTTTATCAAACTTCTAACTTTTTGTGTTTTATTGACCTTCTGGGGGCTATTTCTTTCACTGGTCTTGATACGTCTGTCCACCTCTATTAAATCAAGCAACTCTTCTCTTAGATCATTATCTTCTAAACTGAGGGCACATTCTGTGTTCTCCATTTACTGCAGGCATTCTACAGAAAGTTCCAGAGCATCTTCCTGTGCCACATTTTCTTCAGTTTCATCCTGTGGCATCTGTTGTTCTTTCATATGGGAACTCACTGGCCTGTCACTCCACAACTTTGATTGTGTCGGAGTTGCCACAGTTTCCTGTTCCATCCCTTGCTGTCCAACTCCAACTGAGCATTTGTACTGGTTTACTATGGAAGGCTCCAACGTATCTTCATATTGTAACAGATCCGATGCTTCCTGCTCCCCTGGTTTCTCCTTAATTTGAATGCCCATTGCTCTATCCTGCTGTGATGTTATCTGAGTTAAGTGTTCTACTCTAAATCCTTCGCTTCCCAGGTAATCTATAACCTCCGTTTCTATTTCTTTAACTTCTCCATTACTAATCCTCTTTTCTGTTTTTCCTCTTTGTTTTTTATTTTTTGTATTGTAAAATTTTCCATGTCTGGATGCCTTTGACTCTATTTCTCTTCAAATATCTTTGGTGCTGCTCTTTTTGTACCGATTAGTTTTGCTTTCTCCTTTGCATAAATATCGCACCATATTAAATCTATTTTTCCCATGTCCATATGTCTTCTTCAGATGTCTCCTGCTCCTCTTGTTTCTCCTTAATTGGGGGACTCTTTGTTCTTCATGCTGTGATGTAGCCTGTATTAGACTTTCTACACTAACTTCAGCTTCTGTTTTTTTTTAATTTCTACCTGCCTGATCTTCTGCTCTACATTCCCTCTTTGTAATCTTATTTTTTATTGTGAAATTTTCCATATCTGGATGCCTTTGCCTGTATTTTAATTTGAATATGTTTAAGGCTGCCTTTTTTGTGTTGATTAATTTGGCTTTCTCAGTGCATAAACATTGCACCATAACAGATTTCTCTATCCTTCCCATGTCTATATATTTTTTTTATACCTTTCCATAGTCTCTAGATTTTGCTCTATATATTTTTGCACTTCCTCACTCACATCTTTTTCCAAACAACACAAGGATTCTTGGTCTATATTGTGTTTTTCATGGATCTGTTGTATTAATGAATTCAAATTTGCATTTGAAACAGTAAAGAGGTCACATAGACAAACCATTTAGTAAAACCTACATGAAAAACCTAGCCAAACTAGATTTTTTACTGTGTGATACCTTTAACTTCCTGTAATGGAGGCCCATGGGATATATGCACATGACCCCTTAAGGACATCAAGTGTTTCAGCTATATGGCTTTTGAATGCGCATGACTTTTTACTTTTTCTTTTTGAGTGTTTATGGATACATTCAGGCCAATAAATGGTGGGATTTGGCTTTTGAGGACTGCAGTCAGAAAATAATGACATACAGATTAAGACTTCATACCCTTCAGAAAATCCATGTTAATACAACACCTGTTATTCTATCAACTTTCTAAGTGGTTTGGGCATATGTACAGAAAAGCAGAAGACAGTCTGGTGAAGAGGATTTGGGACATTGAAGAAGTAGGTAAGAGGAAATGAGGGCATCCGGCAAAGAGGTGGATGGATTGTGTGAAAGAAGATCAGTGACAATCAGGCATAACTGTTGAAGAAAGCAGGACAGTGTCATTGAATCGAGAGAGATGGTAACAGTTGGCACGACACCCCAACCCCATGTAAAAAATGGGAAAAAAGGTGTAGATGGTTATGATGATGATGCTTGTATGTGTTGCAGACTGTGATCATAGTGCATAACATACATATCACACATTAACAGAACTATACTTTGCCAAAGAGTGTGGCACGGGTAGGCCAAAATGCAATGTGCCTGTTTGTTATGTCATTGTCATGCAGATTGTAGACAGAAGATGGGACTTGCAATTCAAACTGGATAAATATAATATCAGGACACATCCAGGTGGTTGCACATCACACTCACTAACAAAGGAAGTACTCTGGCAGCCAAGTCTAGACTGAGCATTACAACCATGTGTCTTCACACGAGCATCTCATGGTGCTAGTACCTCAAACAGTATTATAACTGAAACAACTGTGACATCAACACTGGCAACACCTGGCATCATCACAGACCAAAAGTAAGCATAGAGCAGTGCTGTGCATAACGGACTGTGCATTATACATATGTACTGCACTTAATCTGAGAAAATCATGTTGCCTAAATGATGTCCACATATGTGTCTTGCTGGCTATCCATGGAATAGTATTCCTCTAAATGCTTTCAAATGCCAAGCTGTGTGACCTCATTATCTTGCAGAGTTTGGACCTTATAATAATGAGGTGCTTTAACAACCAGGGACATTTTGGGACCTGGGAACTCATCACTCATAACATTTAGAATTGGATGCATTCTAGCTGAAAGAGGGTGCTTTATGGTTTCTCCCAACAACAAGTATTTCTAAAAGTCCCATTTGCTTATGTAATATTTGTTTTCAATATGTGAATATATGGTCGGTATACACCTTCCTTATGTTGTCTCTGTCAAATCAGATAATACTAATATTCTCTTCACCTACCATTCTCTGCAGTAAACATTTCTACTTACTGATAAAATTTTGGGGTGATACCAGATAGGAATGTATGACTCCTAGATACTTGTTCATTTCAAGGACATGTAAGAGGTGGTTAATGCTATATTGGTGAACTGTAGCACACACCATTCATTAGATCTGGTTAAGTGTGATAAGTTGCCCATAATTCCTTTTTTGTATACTTTATTTATTATCCAAGTATAACAGTAAACAATACCTTATGAAGTTATCACACATCCCATAATTTCTGCTTCTAATCTGAACAAATGGCTAGTGACTCTGAGGTTAGGAATTAAGCACGTTTGTAAGAGGGTGTTTAAGAATTTCTTCCGAGTTTATAGAAATCTAAGCCTTCCCCTTTCTATGGTATGAGTGTATAAATGTGATTATTATTTTAGAAATCTAAGCCTTCCACTTTCTATGGTATGAGGGGGATAAATGTGATTATTACTTTAGAAATCTAAGCCTTCCCCTTTCTATGGTATGAGGGGATAAATGTGATTATTATTTTAGAAATCTAAGCCTTCCCCTTTCTATGGCATGAGGGGGATAAATGTGATTATTATTTCAGAAATCTAAGCCTTCCCCTTTCTATGGTATGAGGGGGATAAATGTGATTATTATTTCAGAAATCTAAGTCTTCCCCTTTCTATGGTATGAGGGGGATAAATGTGATTATTATTTTAGAAATCTAAGCCTTCCCCTTTCTATGGTATGAGGGGGATAAATGAGATTATTATTTTAGAAATCTAAGCCTTCCCCTTTCTATGGCATGAGAGGGATAAATGTGATTATTATTTCAGAAATCTAAGCCTTCCCCTTTCTATGGTATGAGGGGATAAATGTGATTATTATTTCAGAAATCTAAGCCTTCCCCTTTCTATGGTATGAGGGGGATAAATGTGATTATTATTTCAGAAATCTAAGCCTTCCCCTTTCTATGCCATGAGGGGGATAAATGTGATTATTATTTCAGAAATCTAAGCCTTCCCCTTTCTATGGTATGAGGGGGATAAATGTGATTATTATTTCAGAAATCTAAGCCTTCCCCTTTCTATGGTATGAGGGGGCTAAATGTGATTATTATTTCAGAAATCTAAGCCTTCCCCTTTCTATGGTATGAGGGGATAAATGTGATTATTATTTTAGAAATCTAAGCCTTCCCCTTTCTATGGTATGAGGGGGATACATGTGATTATTATTTCAGAAATCTAAGCCTTCCCCTTTCTATGGTATGAGGGGGATAAATGTGATTATTATTTTAGAAATCTAAACCTTCCCCTTTCTATGGTATGAGAGGGATAAATGTGATTATTATTTTAGAAATCTAAGCCTTCCCCTTTCTATGGTATGAGGGGATAAATGTGATTATTACTTTAGAAATCTAAGCCTTCCCCTTTCTATGGTATGAGAGGGATAAATGTGATTATTACTTTAGAAATCTAAGCCTTCCCCTTTCTATGGTATGAGGGGATAAATGTGATTATTATTTTAGAAATCTAAGCCTTCCCCTTTCTGTGGTATGAGGGGATAAATGTGATTATTATTTTAGAAATCTAAGCCTTCCCCTTTCTATGGCATGAGGGGGATAAATGTGATTATTATTTCAGAAATCTAAGCCTTCCCCTTTCTATGGTATGAGGGGGATAAATGTGATTATTATTTCAGAAATCTAAGCCTTCCCCTTTCTATGGTATGAGGGGGATAAATGTGATTATTATTTCAGAAATCTAAGCCTTCCCCTTTCTATGCCATGAGGGGGATAAATGTGATTATTATTTCAGAAATCTAAGCCTTCCCCTTTCTATGGTATGAGGGGGATAAATGTGATTATTATTTCAGAAATCTAAGCCTTCCCCTTTCTATGGTATGAGGGGATAAATGTGATTATTATTTTAGAAATCTAAGCCTTCCCCTTTCTATGGTATGAGGGGATAAATGTGATTATTATTTTAGAAATCTAAGCCTTCCCCTATCTATGGTATGAGGGGATAAATGTGATTATTATTTCAGAAATCTAAGCCTTCCCTTTCTATGCCATGAGGGGATAAATGTGATTATTATTTCAGAAATCTAAGCCTTCCCCTGTCTATGGTATGAGGGGATAAATGTGATTATTATTTCAGAAATCTAAGCCTTCCCCTTTCTATGGTATGAGGGGATAAATGTGATTATTATTTTAGAAATCTAAGCCTTCCCTTTCTATGGTATGAGGGGATAAATGTGATTATTATTTTAGAAATCTAAGCCTTCCCCTTTCTATGGTATGAGGGGGATACATGTGATTATTATTTCAGAAATCTAAGCCTTCCCCTTTCTATGGTATGAGGGGGATAAATGTGATTATTATTTTAGAAATCTAAGCCTTCCCCTTTCTATGGTATGAGGGTGATAAATGTGATTATTATTTCAGAAATCTAAGCCTTCTCCTTTCTATGGTATGAGGGGGATAAATGTGATTATTATTTTAGAAATCTAAGCCTTCCCCTTTCTATGGTATGAGGGGGATACATGTGATTATTATTTCAGAAATCTAAGCCTTCCCCTTTCTATGGTATGAGGGGGATAAATGTGATTATTATTTTAGAAATCTAAGCCTTCCCCTTTCTATGGTATGAGGGGGATAAATGTGATTATTATTTCAGAAATCTAAGCCTTCTCCTTTCTATGGTATGAGGGGGATAAATGTGATTATTATTTCAGAAATCTAAGCCTTCCCCTTTCTATGGTATGAGGGGGATAAATGTGATTATTATTTCAGAAATCTAAGCCTTCCCCTTTCTATGGTATGAGGGGATAAATGTGATTATTATTTTAGAAATCTAAGCCTTCCCCTTTCAATGGTGTGAGGGGATAAATGTGATTATTATTTTGGAAATCTAAGCCTTCCCCTTTCTATGGTATGAGGGGATAAATGTGATTATTATTTTAGAAATCTAAGCCTTCCCCTATCTATGGTATGAGGGGATAAATGTGATTATTATTTCAGAAATCAAAGCCTTCCCCTTTCTATGGTATGAGACGGATAAATGTGATTATTATTTTAGAAATCTAAGCCTTCCCCTTTCTATGGCATGAGGGGATAAATGTGATTATTATTTCAGAAATCTAAGCCTTCACCTTTCTATGGTATGAGGGGCATAAATGTGATTATTATTTCAGAAATCTAAGCCTTCCCCTTTCTATGGTATGAGAGGGATAAATGTGATTATTATTTTAGAAATTTAAGCCTTCCCCTTTCTATGGTATGAGGGGATAAATGTTCATAGGTTCATAGGTTCATAGGTTTATACTAGGCTATCTGCCCTAAGGCATTTATAAGCCAAGCCCAAAGTTTTGTGGCTTACGCCACCCCTTATGTTAAAAAATACTGTGCCCATTAGTTTGTTGTGCCTCTGTCCAGCAGTGACACAGAGATGATTCCCGGGGTAAACCTACGATCTCCCATCCACCGGTCAAGATTTCTCTTGAACAGAGCCAGCTAGCTGCTCTGCCTCACATGGACCGGGATTTTATTCCACAGCATAGGGAGTCTCTGGGTGACAAATCTATCCCTCCAGCATGTCCTATTTATATCCGTGCTAAGGTTTAAGTCGCTTGCTCTAGTGGATCTGGTAGATTTGGATTTTTTGAGGTGGAGCATGTCCATTAATTCCGGGTTGGACATGGCCTTGTATGTCAGGCACAGGTCACCTCTGAGCAGGCGGTATGTGACTGAATAGAGCTGGAGTTTCTTCAGTCTGGCAGCATATGACAGATTTTGGAATCCCTTTATCCTTTTGGTGAGGAACTTTTGGGGTCTCTCCAATTACTGCAGGTGTCGGGTGAGATACATCCCGAATGGGGCATTGTACTCGATCATTGGTCTGATAAGTGAAGAGTACAGGGGAACAATGACCTCACTTGATCTGGATGTGAATCCCTTCATGATCAGGTGGGCAATGTAGAAGGTCTTTCTAACCACTTTAGCAATGTGAGTGTCAAAAGAAAGGCTACTGTCAACCTGGGTAGGTCCCTGATAACCTCTTCTGTGCTTAATGGATTGCCACCTATATGGTAGCTTGGGGTTACCTTGTTTTTCCCGAAGGGTATGACTATACATTTTTTGGCATTTAACTTCAGGCCATGGCTCTGGCACCAGTTATCAGTTTCCGTGAGACCCCTCTGAAGGATATCTGTGTCCGATGTACTTTCCACTATGGCGCCCAGTTTGCAGTCATCTGCAAACTTTGTCAGCCATAGTCCTCCTATGTTTGCCTGTACTTCTGAGAAGTAGATGCCGAACAACAGGGGGCTAAGGACTGAGCCCTGTGGGACACCACTTGTGACTGGCTTGGAGTCTGACATGGCGCCAGCAACTCTAACCCTGTGGGTTCTGTCCTTTAGCCAGTTTGCAACCCATCTTGTGACATATGGGTTTACATTTAAGCTGGTAAGTTTCTCTATAATACCTGAGTGGGGTATTGTGTCGAAAGCTTTTGCAAGGTCAAGGTATGCTGTATGGACTGCCTTTCCCTCATCAATGGCCTTGGTGACTGTTTCGAAGAAGTCGACCAAGTTCAAAAGGCATGATCTGCCCTTGACAAAGCCAAACTGGGTCAGGTCCAATGTCTGCAAGTCCCCTATGTCTTTGTTTATGAGTTCCATTATGATCCTCTCCATAGCTTTGCAGACCAGGCTTGTTAAGCTTATGGGGCGGTAATTACCAGGGTCCGTAGAGGTACCGCCTTTGTGGAGTGGGACCACAGTTGTCGTACGCCACTCCTTGGGCACGTATCCTGTGGTAAGGCTAAGATTAAACAGCTGCCTTATATGCGGGTTTAGTTCCTCGTTGAGTTTGTGTAGCACACAGCCGGGGACACCATCCGGTCCCATTGATGCTGTGTTTTTCGCTTTAGAGAGCAGCTTTCACCTGCGCATTTGAGATGTCTGGGAGGCTACACTCCGCTGGGATAGTTATCTCTCCTTTTGGGGGGGAGAGGGGGGTGAAGTTTGCACTGAACCTGTCTGCCAGTATGTTGGCAATGCCTGTGGGTTCAGTGATTTTTGTATCATTTTGGACTAATTCTGCGCATATCTGGGAGTTTCCACCCAGGTTTCTAACATAGCTGAAGAAGGCCTTATGATTGTCTTTTGAATCTATTGCAATTTTTCTCTCAAAGTTGGCCTTGGATGATTTTATGAGTGCTCGTATTTTTTTACTAATAATGATCAAGGGTGTCTTCTCTTTTATGGATTTTGCTCTATCATGTAACAGCTTTCTCCTCTTATTGTAAAGTTTGTTTATGGCTGGGGTCCACCAGACTGGACGTTTGCCCTTGGTGGAAAGAGTCTTGGTTTTATTAGGGATTGCCTGATCCATGCAGTCCTGGAGGTGTTCGTAGAAGGCATTTGTAAGGGCTTCCGCAGCTTGGGTTGTGGTTTTCACTGGCTCGGGGGCCTTAAAGGATACCACACCAGTCTTGAGTAGTGTGAACTTTGCTTTAGAGAAGTTCTTCACTGTGGTCTTTTTTGTTTGGGGTGGGGGCAGGATGTGGATTTCCAGTGAGATAAGTTTGTGATCTGATCTCACCAATGAGGGATATACTTCCGGTGTGAAGCATTTTGTCCCCATGTTTGTGATGATGAGATCTAGTATATTTTCTCCTCTTGTGGGAATGGTGACTAGTTGTTCCATGGCATTTGAATTTATGAACTCCAGGAACCTTTGGGCTAGAAAGTTGGGGCTTGAGTAATGTTCCCAGTCTATATTCGGGTAGTTGAAGTCACCCAATATAATGGTGTTTGGAGATACATTTATACCCTCCAGTGTCTTCAGGAAGGCTGTGTGGGGTTCCTGAGTTTGAGAGGGTGGCCTGTAGCATGCTACAAATTGTATAGCAGTTTTGCCTATGGTTAATTGCACCTGGATGGTTTCCGATGCTTCGTGCGTTGCCACCAACCTGGAGGTGTGGGTATCCTTGATGAATATGGATACACCCCCTCCTTTTGTGGTGTGGTCCGGGTTTTGGGGCCGGAATGCATGATATGAGGTAAAACCTGATAGTGCTGGGGTGCTCTCAGGAGCCTTGATCCAGGTTTCAGTCACAGCACAGACATCGATGTTCTCCATACTGAGAAGGGCCTCGAGTGCGTGCATTTTGAGATTTAGACTTCTGGCATTGAGCAGCATTACCCTTAGTTTCTTCCCATTTTTGTTTTCTAGGGTGGTAGGTTTAGAATTTGAGCCTTGCCTAAAAAAGGCACTATCGGGGTGGCAAGAGCCTTAGCCAATATCCGGAATCCCAGGGGTGACAGGTGCAAGCCGTCCCTTGCGAAGCAGCGTGGCTTATTAAGCATGTCATCCCAGGCAGACAGACACTGGATCCCCTTTGAATGACACCAGAAATTAAGCCAATTGTTAAAGCTGATCATCTTGTCTCTATGTTGTGGCATCATTCTTGGTGAAGGAAGGATACTGCTCAGGGTCAGGGTCATACCTGCCTGGGCTACATAATCAGAGAGCTCCTCTATGTCTCTTTTCATGTAGTCCAGGGAGGTACGTCTCAGGTCGTTCACCCCAGCATGGACAATGACTGTGTCATATTTGTACTTGCTGTGGAGTGACCCGAGTGCTTGTGTTATGTGGCGGATTCTAGTGCCCGATAGGCAGCTTACTGTGACCCTCTCCTTGTTCAGCCTGGTGAGTGGGACGTCAGTGTGTCTGACTATGGAGTCACCTATGACAAGTATGTTTGGTGTTGTATTTGGCCTTAAGGGCTGTGACTGCTTTGCACACTGATTTTGTGGTTTATGTGTTGCCTGTGGTGTGTCATGAGGTGGCATTTGCTTGGATGTCTGCTTTGGAGGCCTCTGCTGTTTAGGTAAATTTTTGCTCAGAGCCTCCGAGTATGACTTTGTGTGTTTATGTGTTTGATTCATTGTTGTGATAGCTTTATGTGAGACTGGTTTTGTGGTGTGTGTAGTTGCCTTCTCCTCCTGTCTGGTCTTGCCAGTCCTGAGTTGAGAGAGCTCAGCCTCCAGTTTGGCTAAATAGCTGCATCTCTCGCAAGTATTTGTGTTATGTGGGAAGAGGAGAGGGTTGTCAGTGTACATGAGGCAATTGTAACATTGCCTCAAAATTCCCAAATTCACCAACTGGACAGGAGAGGACGCCAGCATCTGGCCCTTCGACATGCTAGAGAAATTTAGAAGTTAGGGGTATAACTTAATAAGAGAGGACTTAGTAAGGAAGTGGGTACTCCTGGGGGGAGTTTTGCTAGTGAGGGACTTTGTATAATACAGAAGTGCTAAACCTGAAAAGAAGATGCTTTTAAGACAAGTAAAAGCTTTTAGGAACAAGTGCTGCACTTTTTAGTTAAGGGATATACTGCTTAGATTACTAGTAGAGCAGTTCTAAGGGAAAAAATGAAGAACAGACTTTATGGAGCCAGAAAAAGTTTAACCTTGTTAAACCGGTGCTGCCCGATGCTGCTCTAGTGGCAACTCTTTCGCTAAATCGCGCTAAAGCACTCTAAAGCATGCTTGATAGCAGGGGCTGGAAAGAGCCAGGAATTGACCCAAAACGGCCAATAAAACTACAGTTTCAAGTCAGTAACCACTCCCACAGGGGGAAGGGAAGCAGCTCAATGTTTTTCACTGCCACTGATCAACAGAGGGACTTTCCTCTAGCCCAAGCAAAAATGGCCTCACAGAAAGTTACAAAACAGTTCAAGAACAGCAAGCCTGTAACTTGAACTTTTCTAAATCTCAGAAAAGTGGGAAAAAAGCTAGATTTTTTTTGCTTTTGTTTTTCAGCGATAGCAGAGGTTCACAAGTAATATCAAGTTATAACAGTGCAGTAAATGACCCCACAGAAGAGTGCTAGGTCAAAGACAGAAAATAAGCAAGTTTTGAGAAAAAAACGATTTTAAAATTAAGTGCAAACAGGAAATTCAGTAAACAGCTTTTGGTTGTGCTCTAAATACAGCTACTATAGCAGAAATCAAGTTTAACAAGCCAGAAAATGCTCAAACTAGGCAGCTATGCAGAAAAACTTATCAAATAAACAGAGGAAAAATACTTAAAATCTCAAAAGTGGCTCCTTTCTTCTCTCAGCATTTTCTCCTCTTGGTGGGTGCTTCACCAACAGCCAACAAGCCTGAAAAATGCCAAAACCATGAGGCAACTAGGTCTTAAGAGAGGAAGATGAAGGAGTTTTGGAAATGGCCCCTTTTGGCCAATAAAACTACAGTTTCAAGTCAGTAACCACTCCCACGGGGGGCAGGGAAGCAGCTCAATGTTTTTCACTGCCACTGATCAACAGAGAGACTTTCCTCTAGCCCAAGCAAAAATGGCCTCACAGAAACTTACAAAACAGTTCAAGAACAGCAAGCCTGTAAGTTGAACTTTTTTATATCTTAGAAAAGTGGGAAGAAAGCAAGATTTTTCTTTTGTTTTTGTTTTTTCAGAGATAGCAGAGGTTCACAAGTAATATCAAGTTATAACAGTGCAGTAAATGACCCCACACAAGAGTGCTAGGTCAAAGACAGGAAATATGCAAGTTTTGAGAAAAAAAGATTTTAAAATTAAGTGCAAACAGGAAATTCAGTAAACAGCTTTTGGTTGTGCTCTAAATACAGCTACTAATGCAGAAATCAAGTTTAACAAGCCAGAAAATGCTCAAACTAGGCAGCTATGCAGAAAAACTTATCAAATAAACAGAGGAAAAATACTTAAAATCTCAAAAGTGGCTCCTTTCTTCTCTCAGCATTTTCTCTTCTTGGTGGGTGCTTCACCAACAGCCAACAAGCCTGAAAAGATGCCAAAACCACGAGGCAACTAGGTTTTAAGAGAAGAAGATGAAGGAGTTTTGGAAATGACCCCTTTTGGCCAATAAAACTACAGTTTCAAGTCAGTAACCACTCCCACAGGGGCAGGGAAGCAGCTCAATGTTTATCACTGCCACTGATCAACAGAGAGACTTTCCTCTAGCCCAAGCAAAAATGGCCTCACAGAAACTTACAAAACAGTTCAAGAACAGCAAGCCTGTAACTTGAACTTTTTTAAATCTCAGAAAAGAGGGAAAAAAGCAAGATTTTTTTTGTTTTGTTTTTGCAGAGATAGCAGAGGTTCACAAGTAATATCAAGTTATAACAGTGCAGTAAATGACCCCACACAAGAGTGCTAGGTCAAAGACAGAAAATATGCAAGTTTTGAGAAAAAAAATGATTTTAAAATTAAGTGCAAACAGGAAATTCAGTAAACAGCTTTTGGTTGTGCTCTAAATACAGCTACTAATACAGAAATCAAGTTTAACAAGCCAGAAAATGCTCAAACTAGGCAGCTATGCAGAAAAACTTATCAAATAAACAGAGGAAAAATACTAAAAATCTCAAAAGTGGCTTTATTGTGATAATGTGATTATTATTTCAGAAATCTAAGCCTTCCCCTTTGTATGGTATGACGGGATAAATGTGATTATTATTTTAGAAATCTAAGCCTTCCCCTTTCTATGGCATGAGGGGATAAATGTGATTATTATTTCAGAAATCTAAGCCTTCCCCTTTCTATGGTATGAGGGGGATAAATGTAATTATTTAAGAAATCTAAGCCTTCCCCTTTCTATGGTATGAGAGGGATAAATGTGATTATTATTTTAGAAATTTAAGCCTTCCCCTTTCTATGGTATGAGGGGATAAATGTGATTATTATTTCAGAAATCTAAGCCTTCCCCTTTCTATGGTATGAGGGGATAAATGTGATTATTATTTTAGAAATCTAAGCCTTCCCCTTTCTATGGTATGAGGGGATAAATGTGATTATTATTTTAGAAATGTAAGCCTTCCCCTTTCTGTGGTATGAAGGGATAAATGTGATTATTATTTCAGAAATCTAAGCCTTCCTCTTTCTATGGTATGAGGGGGATACATGTGACTATTATTTCAGAAATCTAAGCCTTCCCCTTTCTATGGTATGAGGGGATAAATGTGATTATTATTTTAGAAATCTAAGCCTTCCCCTTTCTATGGTATGAGGGGGATAAATGTGATTATTATTTTAGAAATCTAAGCCTTCCCCTTTCTATGGTATGAGGGGATAAATGTGATTATTATTTTAGAAATCTAAGCCTTTCCCTTTCTATGGTATGAGCAGATAAATGTGATTATTATTTTAGAAATCTAAGCCTGCCCCTTTCTATGGTATGAGGGGATAAATGTGATTATTATTTTAGAAATCTAAGCCTTCCCCTTTCTGTGGTATAAGGGGATAAATGTGATTATTATTTTAGAAATCTAAGCCTTCCTCTTTCTATGGTATGAGGGGATAAATGTTATTATTATTTTAGAAATCTAAGCCTTCCCCTTTCTATGGTATGAGGGGATAAATGTGATTATTATTTTAGAAATCTAAGCCTTCACCTTTCTATGGTATGAGGGGATAATTGTGATTATTATTTTAGAAATCTAAGCCTTCCCCTTTCTATGGTATGAGGGGATAATTGTGATTATTATTTTAGAAAGCTAAGCCTTCCCCTTTCTATGGTATGAGGGGATAAATGTGATTGTTATTTTAGGAATCTAAGCCTTCCTCGTTCTATGGTATGAGGGGATAAATGTGATTATTATTTTAGAAATCTAAGCCTGCAGCTTTCTATGGTATGAGGGGATAAATGTGATTATTATTTCAGAAATCTAAGCCTTCCCCTTTCTATGGCATGAGGGGATACATGTGATTATTATTTTAGAAATCTAAGCCTTCCCCTTTCTATGGTATGAGGGGGATAAATGTGATTATTATTTCAGAAATCTAAGCCTTCCCCTTTCTATGATATGAGAGGGATACATGTGATTATTATTTTAGAAATTAAAGCCTTCCCCTTTCTATGGTATGAGGGGATAAATGTGATTATTATTACAGAAATCTAAGCCTTCCCCTTTCTATGGTATGAGGGGATAAATGTGATAATTATTTCAGAAATCTAAGCCTTCCCCTTTCTATGGTAAGAGGGGATGAATGTGATTATTATTTTAGAAATCTAAGCCTTCCCCTTCCTATAGTATGAGGGGATGTGATTATTATTTTAGAAATCTAAGCCTTCCCCTTTCTATGGTATGAGGGGATAAATGTGATTATTATTTTAGAAATCTAAGCCTTCCCCTTTCTATGGTATGAGGGGATAAATGTGATTATTATTTCAGAAATCTAAGCCTTCCCCTTTCTATGGTATGAGGGGGATAAATGTGATTATTATTTTAGAAATCTAAGCCTTTCCATTTCTATGGTATGAGGGGATAAATGTGATTATTATTTTAGAAATCTAGGCCTTCCCCTTTCTATGGTATGAGGGGATAAATGTGATTATTATTTTAGAAATCTAAACCTTCCCCTTTCTATGGTATGAGGAGATAAATGTGATTATTATTTTAGAAATCTAAGCCTTCCCCTTTCTATGGTATGAGGGGATAAATGTGATTATTATTTTAGAAATCTAAGCCTTCCCCTTTCTATGGTATGAGGGGATAAATGTGATTATTATTTTAGAAATCTAAGCCTTCCCCTTTCTATGGTATGAGGGGATAAATGTGATTATTATTTTAGAAATCTAAGCCTTCCCCTTTCTATGGTATGAGGGGATAAATGTGATTATTATTTTAGAAATCTAAGCCTTCCCCTTTCTATGGTATTATGGGATAAATGTGATTATTATTTTAGAAATCTAAGCCTTCCCCTTTCTATGGTATGAGGGGATAAATGTGATTATTATTTTAGAAATCTAAGCCTTCCCCTTTCTATGGTTTGAGGGGATAAATGTGATTATTATTTTAGAAATCTAAGCCTTCCCCTTTCTATGGTATGAGGGGGATAAATGTGATTATTATTTTAGAAATCTAAGCCTTCCCCTTTCTATGGTATGAGGGGATAAATGTGATTATTATTTTAGAAATCTAAGCCTTCCCCTTTCTATGGTATGAGGGGATAAATGTGATTATTATTTTAGAAATCTAAGCCTTCCCCTTTCTATGGTATGAGGGTGATAAATGTGATTATTATTTTAGAAATCTAAGCCTTCCCCTTTCTATGGAATGGGGGGGATAAATGTGATTATTATTTTAGAAATCTAAGCCTTCCCCTTTCTATGGTTTGAGGGGATAAATGTGATTATTATTTTAGAAATCTAAGCCTTCTCCTTTCTATGGTATGAGGG
This sequence comes from Protopterus annectens, assembly GCF_019279795.1. NCBI lineage: Eukaryota > Metazoa > Chordata > Ceratodontiformes > Protopteridae > Protopterus > Protopterus annectens. The sequence continues at coordinate 270,892,175 of NC_056741.1, read as the reverse complement.
GGATAAATGTGATTATTATTTTAGAAATCTAAGCCTTCCCCTTTCTATGGTATGAGGGGATAAATGTGATTATTATTTTAGAAATCTAAGCCTTCCCCATTCTATGGTATGGGGGGATAAATGTGATTATTATTTTAGAAATCTAATCCTTCCCCATTCTATGGTATGATGGGATTAATGTGATTATTATTTTAGAAATCTATGCCTTCCCCTTTCTATGGTATGAGGGGATAAATGTGATTATTATTTCAGAAATCTAAGCCTTCCCCTTTCTATGGTATGAGGAGATAAATGTGATTATTATTTTAGAAATCTAAGCCTTCCTCTTACTATGGTATGAGGGGATAAATGTGATTATTATTTTAAAAATCTAAGCCTTCCCCTTTCTATGGTATGAGGGGATAAATATGATTATTATTTCAGAAATCTAAGCCTTCCCCTTTCTATGGTGTGAGGGGGATAAATGTGATTATTACTTTAGAAATCTAAGCCTTCCCCTTTCTATGGTATGAGGGGATAAATGTGATTATTATTTTAGAAATCTAAGCCTTCCCCTGTCTATGGTATGAGGGGATAAATGTGATTATTATTTCAGAAATCTAAGCCTTCCCCTTTCTATGGTATGAGGGGATAAATGTGATTATTATTTTAGAAATCTAAGCCTTCCCCTTTCTATGGTATGAGTGGTTAAATCTGATTATTACTGTCTTTCCTTCTTTTGTAGTGCTTAATGAACTGTGTTACCAATATCTGGATTTTCTGCATCCAGTAATATGCTAATGGGGTAGTAAGGTGTCTAACTATATATAAGACTTTAGGGGAGAAAATAATGTTAAAGCATTGACTTTCACTAAGTTAGAAAGGCATAGTTACCCACAGATAGGAACCTGGGTTATTACTTGATTCAGAGTACCTTAATAATGTTGCTAAAATTTACGATGAAGAGAATGCTGAATGAGAATAGCTGAGTTTTTTTTTTTGCTAATTGGCACCAGAAGAATGTAACAGATATCATTGCTTTTGGAGCTCCCTGACTGTGTCATTAACTGCATATAGTTATATTTGAGACATTGGTACCCAGCAAGACAAAGAAGAAAATTCTAGCAGGGAACTTAAGAAAGTGAAAGAATCACTTGTAGGATCTGAAGTTAATAAGAAACAGCCATCTGCTCACAGCACTCTGATTTTATTCACTCATGTGATCCTATCCAAAGAAGTTTTGTTAGGAGTTGATCTACTGGGAAAGTGGTGCATTTACTAAGGTAAACAAGATCACAGGCCAAATTCTTCATGTGTTCCTCTCTTCCAAGGAAAGAGGAAGGCTGTGGTTTTCTTAGTGATCACTGAGGCTTCGTAGAAGTTACAGAGTATTTGAAATATTATCACAAAAATAGAACGGCAGCCACTTTCTCTTAACACTGCCATGAAAAGTCATTTTAATAAAGAATAAAGCTTTATCATTTTTTGTGTGGATAGCAGTTAGTTTTAGGTCAAATTGGATTGCTAGAGCTAATATAAAGATGCAGGGCATCTCTTTACAAAATCCGTCTGGGAGTGACTAATTAACAAAGGATTAAGGCAGTGGGGCAAAATCTGTGCATAAATATAGGCTTCAGTTATAATTAAAGATATTTTTCTAAAATTAGTTTTCAACATAGTGTATTCCTCATCATTGAGGAGAATACTTGCAAGCAATGCCTTCAAAGAGTCTAGGATATCTCGAATGAACTGCTTGGTTCTGAATAAGTTCATTTTAAGGGGGCTGCAAGTTCTTAGCAGGCTGTAAACTGTACTATTAATGCCATAAGGGAGGATGCTTTAGAGAATACAGTCTCTGAATATACAGAAAGAAGATTAAAGTTTGAAAGTATTCCAAGTGATATTTTATATGAATGTTTTCATTTAATTCTAAATGTTAAGAGTTTGAAAGTTCATGTTTATACAAATATGCTGTTATCTTGTTCTGTTCTTATGAGAAGATTGTATATAAAATTAATATTGCACTTTTTTGGTACTGTGCAAATGCACATTTATATTTACATTTATATTAAATAAAATAAAAAAAAAATCAAGAAAACTTTTTTTTTTAAAGCCGATACATTTTAAAGCACCATTGTAAAGCATTATTACTCTTCTGTTTTCTTAATCACATATTGATACTCATATGTAATATGTATTAATGCCCTTATTATACAACATATAATAAAACTACTACATTTTGTGCAGGAAACATAGACAGAATTCTTAAAATATTAACTAAAATATCCAGGAGTTACTTAACATCAGTATGTGAGCAATAAAAGTACAGACAATTACAGTTAACGCATCGCTGACTGCATATGCCACACACATTTTTTTCCTATTCTTCAGAGTGCCCATAATACAAAGTTTACTACTGGGCTTTTATTAAATGTTTCTGATGTTATAGTTCTTCCTGAAAACAAAAGTGGGCCTAGTCCCTAATACGCTCCTATTGTGCTCATGGCCAGCAAAGATGCACCAGGTATTTGCAGCAAACAACCTAATGATAAGGCATTGCAGACGGCCTCAAAGTGACAGTAACTGTGTCTGATGCTTAAAGCAATATTGGCTGAATCACTTCTCATTTTTTTCTAATGTGCGTTACAGGTGCGTTTTTGTAAATTGGTGTTATGCAGCAAAGAAAATGATCCCTATTTGTGTATGATTTCCTTGTGGCAGCAGTAGCTGTTAATAATGTGGATAATCAATTTTGTTTTTCATGGGTAGTGCCGACATTTACTCACTGAGAATAAATGGCTTAGGTAGTCAGGTCAGCTAAAATTCCATGTCCACTATGTGATATATTATAATAATCAAATTCTGTCATTTATTACTTCTCTGAAAAGAAATGCCTGGTAGCTCTGTTTTGCACTAATTTTTATAGCTGAAATATATATAATTATGAAGACCTGTTTATTAAACTTTTCATTTGGGATGTTTGTATTAGTCCTTGTTGACATATAAAGGCAATGGGGAGTAGTACAAATTACAAATATATTTAAAGAGTAGATTACGTAGTCAAAACAAATTTGCATTAGACTCTGAAAAAAATGCAAACAATATGTTCACCGGAAATCTAGAATTTCATAGATTTTTGAAATATAAAGTAAAGCTAAATAATTCATTAAGCACTCTTACCTGCCAAGGTTTAATATCATGTGATTTTTTGCATGTTCCTTTTGAAGGACTTTTTATTGAACTGCAGTTTAACAAAGTGTGTAAGGCATGTGTAATGGCATACACTGCACTGTGTACATTATAAGGAATTCTTAGGTTGTCCATATCAAAGAAATGAATGTTCTGTTCTTCTAGATTTTCTTGACCTGAGCATAATCTGATCACTTCACTTTCATTTCTTAGTATGCCATTCTTGGATATATTATGGTCAAACCATTTACAGTTAAATACTTGTTCCCAAAAGTGCACTGCAAATCCATCCTCTGGCCTTCTTTGTGGATGAATATCATATAAAAACTGTTTAAAACCAGGCATCTCACCTTTCCTGCTTGCAATCCATAGTGTACCATGCATCATCCACAGCAATTCAGTGTCAGAAAACAGTGGCGAGTCAGGCCATCCGTCATCACCAATCCAGACTTTTCCTGTGACATTTCTGTTTGATACTTCTTTCAATACTGGGTACAGACTGTTGTAGGATGAGAAAATTGCTATCACATTTGCTGAAGCTGCTGCAATCATCTCGCTTATTTCTTGGTTCCTGTGCTCTGAAGTAACAACGGGAATGGTCTCGAAGAACTCTGTACAGATGTCACTTTTAGTAAGTTCCTCCCTCAGCATTTGGCCAGACATCTGCCCATAGTCTTCATTCTCATAGAGGATGCCAACCCAGCTCCAGCCAAAGTGTATCATAAGTCGTGCCATCCCTCGAGCCTGAAACTTGTCATTGGGAATTGTTCGCAGAAAGGAGGGGAACTGTTGTTTATCATTAAGAGTGACAATAGATGAAGCATAGCTTATCTGTAAGTGATATCCACAGCATGTAATTCCAGAGAACTTCATCAATGAGATGAAAAACATTTTACAAATGTACATTGTAAAAAAAAAAATTGGCAATAAGAGCTATTCATTAAAACTATACTTTAAATAAAATCACTAGAATATGTTATGAATTGTTGAATACATTTTAAGCAGTTGTCAAGTTAACAAAAACTATGTGGTTGAAATCCAGTTTCTAGAAGTGTTTTTCAGACTTCACCATACCTTTTGTCTTTTTCAGTCAGCTTTCTTCTATTCTTTGAAGTAAAGAAATGTATATATATATATGTGTGTATGTATCAAAATCACACATCTAACAATTATTTGTTTATAAATGTTTCGAGATGTCCATGCTAATGATTTATAAATAAAAAACATGAACCTAACTATTCAGAAGCTACAATCAACACACATGTTGTTAAGAATATTAAAACTATAATCTGTAAATGCTTTCTAATAATATTATTACTCTAGTATGTACATAAAGTATGTGATCTTTCACTTTTTAATACTTACTCAATGTTTCTCTTGTCTCTACTCTTCATTATATTAATTGTGGTCCTTTTCAGCTGTCTTCAAAAATTCTTGCTTGCTTTGGTCTTTCTTAAGTTGCTCTGTTCCTATACGCAATTGTCATAAAACTGATAGCTTTGATTCCATAATTACCGAATAATTAAGCAGCTTACCCATTTGATGAGGTCTCCATTGCATTGGTCTTTTAAATAGGAACTCTTTAGTATTATATTAGAAGGCTTCAATTTAAAAAAAAAAGCTGAAACATATCATTAAAATATCTGTATTTCTTCTGTAAAGACACATTTTCCCACATGAACCATTACTGGGGTTCTATCAGTTTTATTCTATACTCTGATGTCTTTCACAATCCTTCAGGGCATGACTAGGTTTTATCAGCAACTACTTTACCCCGATTCAACAGAAGTATTGATTTCTTCTTGCTTTACAGTTTGTTTACTACTTTACCCTGATTCAACAGAAGTATTGATTTCTTCTATCTTTACAGCTTGTTTACTACTTTACCCTGATTAAACAGAAGTATTGATTTCTTCTTGCTTTACAGCTTGTTTTCTACTATACCCCGATTCAACAGAAGTATTGATTTCTTCTTGCTTTACAGCTTGTTTACTACTTTACCCTGATTCAACAGAAGTATTGATTTCTTCTTGCTTTACAGCTTGTTTACTACTTTACCCCGATTCAACCGAAGTATTGATTTCTTCTTGCTTTACAGCTTACTACTTTACCCTGATTAAACAGAAGTATTGATTTCTTCTTGCTTTACAGCTTGTTTTCTACTATACCCCGATTCAACAGAAGTATTGATTTCTTCTTGCTTTACAGCTTGTTTACTACTTTACCCTGATTCAACAGAAGTATTGATTTCTTCTTGCTTTACAGCTTGTTTACTACTTTACCCCGATTCAACCGAAGTATTGATTTCTTCTTGCTTTACAGCTTACTACTTTACCCTTATTCAACAGAAGTATTGATTTCTTCTTGCTTTACAGCTTGTTTACTACTTTACCCCGATTCAACAGAAATATTGATTTCTTCTTGCTTTACAGCTTGTTTACTACTTTACTCTGATTCAACAGATGTATTGATTTATTCTTGCTTTACAGCTTGTTTACTACTTTACCCTGATTCAACAGAAGTATTGATTTCTTCTTGCTTTACAGCTTGTTTACTAATTTACCCTGATTCAACAGAAGTATTGATTTCTTCTTGATTAACAGCGTGTTTACTACTTTACCCTGATTCAACAGAAGTATTGATTTCTTCTTGATTAACAGCTTGTTTACTACTTTACCCTGATTCAACAGAAGTATTGATTTCTTCTTGAATAACAGCTTGTTTGACAGGGTGAGGCAACAGGCCAACCACTGACATATAACCAGTGAATCTGCAGATGTTATTACAGAATTTACTGGAAGGAAATTAGAAGCACATGCAAGCTGTATATTCTGGCAGAACCCCCCCCCCTCCTTGTAGCTCTAAGGAAAAGTATAGAATAGCTAGAAAAGTATACATTTTGAAGTCTTCTATATTGTATTGCTTCTCCCCTCTTTATTGTAAATAATGCTTCTCTTTTCCAGGAGTCCAATACAGTTACTAGTAAATTAACCCCCATTCTCTATGTTTAAAAGCATTTTTCTGGTTTATCCCTTTGGTATATTCTCATGTCTGTGACCACCCTTCCCAGGTAATAAAGATCTGTATCATGTTTCAGGACAACTGCTTATGAAAGGGCATTGCCTCATTAAATCCATTGTTAATGCTTTAGTCGTGGCATGCTAGACTTTTTAGAAGTCCTCCTGTCCTAGACTCTATTTTCATTCTGCTTGGTTTTATCACTCACTGTACCGTAATCAGTTATATACTTGGTGGAAGAGCTGTAATTATAGGATTCATCTATTAAAATTCCAACATGATACTCCACATTCAGAAAGGAACACAGTGCCAATAACAGCAATGCTTTTATTCAGTTAGCATTCTTAATAAAAATAGATGCAGGCAGCAGCTATATATTGGTGGTACTGGTAAAGATTCGACATGTGGAACACTATTCATTCATATACCCCATGAGCAGGTATAATATGTGGTCATCAGCCATCAGCTGAAGAACTGCCTCACCAAACAGTTTAAGTGGTCATTGTAAAATCTACCTTATAAATCCAGTAGATGTCTCACTGAACTTTTCCAAGTTTCATGTTAAAGTTAAGTTGTGCATAACTTTTGCTATCTCAATATTTCAAAAGAATTTACATTGCTATTTTTGACTCTGTCTCCATTTCATATTCTTATCTTCTTATATTCTTAACAACCTCCTTTAGGCATGGCATGGTTGTTTTCTTATTCCTACCAATGTCATAATCTGAATTTCTTTCTACCAGTGCCCTTTCCCTCAAAATAACGCTAGTTCCTTTGAAGATAAGCAGTGGCACTCATATTATTCCCTTCTCTTAAACTGCAAGTTGCTGGTTGTGCCCTTACTTTCTTGGTAGCAAAAATCTAGGCATTTTATTATGATATCATTATTTCATGTTTCTGTATAAATGCATTGAGCTGAATGACCTCACATAACATAAGCATTATCAGCCATCTTTGCTCTACCCTTGAATTCAATGAAAACCTGAAATTATACCATTGTAGCTGTCAGCTAAAGAGTACAGGGTTGCCATCTTTGTCTGGTCCAATTCAAATATCTTGCAGGGAGCTGAGGCCTTTGAAAATCAAGGTATCTTGTGAATGACTGCATTCATGTGACATAAACAAGTAAACTTTAGGCAAGTTGCAAGTGGCTGATCTTTGATGGCACTTGCTATTATCAGACCTGTACCTGAGACAAGAAGTGGTTTGATTGCCTTGCTCTTGGGTTTTCTCCAATTACTTTTGCATAAAACCAGTCCCATAATGCACCATTTTCCATATTTCTACCTGAAATCTTTACCTCCATATAACACTGCACTCAGTTATTCTACATAGGTTCAAAAAGGTACCACAACACCAGTTTATATTTTACTGTGTTTTATTATGTGTCAGCACGCAAGATAATAGATACATAATAAATTTAATTTGAAAGTGCTTTGCCTGCTGGTATTGTTTATGGGGCACTATAAAGCTCAAATTGTTACCAAATTAATTTCCTTTATATTGATCAGATGTAAAGACTTAATGTGTATGTTCAGCTGCATTGTTGATTTCTTTAGCTTAATAATGTACCATTTCATACCAATGCAACATAAAACATGAGGCTCTTTAACTTGTTGATATTTTTATGCATCCTCACTTTGGCTGCATGAAAAAAATAGTTAAATTACGGTCCTATTTTTTTTTAACCGCTGTTTGTTTACAAGGGGTGTTACTATGTCAATGACAAAACTTTTTGAAGAAGTCTATGACTTAAATGTTGCATGTATGATTATAAAGAAATAAAAATCATAATTATTCATAAACATATAAATAGATATTTAAAAGGTATACAGACTTACAAATTTGTTTTAGGCATTATACAAGAGGACTTTACAAAATTAGTTAATAAAATGAATCAGATATAGGAGATTCAGAGCAAGAATATCTAAGAAACTAATTCTCTACTTAAGAATGTGGAGCAACAAACTCTTGGCGCAAGAATTCTGGACAAAGCCAAAAATAATGGTGGGACAAAGCTTTAAAATCAGGGACATATTTTAAATAGTACTCTTATACACGTTGAAAGTTGTTATAGCAACACATTGTGCAGTAACATACATTTTCTGAAGACCCCCCTACAGTTAGTTGAGATGAAATTTTGAGATCTTCAGTTGCCCACAGGAAAAAACATTGAGAGGTAGAACACTTAATGCTATTCTCCATAGGAAATCATTGTTAGTGAGATTTCAAAGTGGGCTCTAGCAATGATAAATTTTTTTGGGCAGATTCTTTCCTTCTTTGAGCTCGTGTGACAATGAAGTTGGAATATATAAGTTTGGGAGGTGGACGGCTTGTATCCCACATTGAGGGTGCAGAGGTTTAGCCACATTTGTCCCCCTGTAAAAAATGCTTAGAGTTAAATCTTTTATTCTTTTGTTTTTGAACTTTGGATAGTCATCTCTGTCGAAATCAATGATTTATATTGGAAACATTTCCTGAAGGATATGAAGTGTGAAACTCAAATGTCTGACATCATTCAGTGCTGTGGTCTTTTAAAAAATGTTGATTAAAATGTAGTCTACAGAATAAAATGGAAGAAACCATATTGAATTAAGAAGGAGTTTAGAATGATACTGTGTTGTTATGTAGGTTTCACTTTTTCTGCATGTGCTGCCTTTCTTGTAAAGATCATATTTAACTGAAGCATTATGAAACCCCTAGCTAAAATGGAAAAAAATATGGTTTTGGAGTTCATGAACATTCTATTTTAGACAATGTGTGCATAACTTACTGGTTGGAGTAAAACCTTATGACATTAATTACTTATTTTTATATACATATTATTCTGTTCGATACCTTTGGGGAGACACAGGCTGCATGCTACCTGATCTCCCATGGGCATACAGTAATCTGAATTTTCATGACTGGGTTCAAGTGTGGCCATTTAATTATAAAAAAAAAAAAATTACAACATTGGAGACTTCAGTCCTCAATGGTTTGCCTGAAACCACCTGAAACCACAAATTTTATGAGGAACAGACCAAAAAAATGAGACAAGAATCTGGACACTCTACAAAATTCTTGACACTTGAAGGGTATGATGGCACCTATTATAGGACATCAAAGACTGCATTCTGTGATTTTTCTTCTATATTTATTTACAAGTACTGATTGCATGGAAATTTGATGTGCCTTGTAATTTGCGTGCTCAGACTGTGGCTGGACAGAGAACCTACACCTCTGTAATGATCATTAAGCTTCTCCTTTCTTCATCAAGCAGACCCATTCATTCTTCCAGAGGTGAAAGCCCACCAGCCCAATTGTTCTTCTGGCAGGCAAAAGTTGGGTGCCAATAGTGGTGCTATTATCCAGTGGGATGGTGAGGATTTCTGCTTGCATGGCGTTATTATCCAGTGGGATGGTGAGGATTTCTGCTTACATGGTGTATTATCCAGTGGGATGATGAGGATTTCTGCTTACGTGGTGCTATTATCCAGTGGGATGGTGAGGATTTCTGCTTATGTGTTGACATTGTCCAATTGGATGGTAAGGATTTCTGCTTATGTGGTGCTATTATCCAGTGGGATGTTGAGGATTTCTGCTTATGCTCCTAACTTTCCATCCAGGGCAACTTGTATGCTTCAGCATCATCTCATTACCAAGAGGCACACACATGCTGCTACTGATGCTATGTCTCCTGGATGAGCAATGCACCACTTTCCAGCATGTACATGCTAGAATCATTGCTTTCTGTGATACAACTGCACTTCAGTGCCACCATCACCTTCTGACCCCAGGATAGATAAACCATCATCAGCTGCTTCATTGAACATGGATCATCTGGGGGCCTTGAAGTGACATTACTGAATACAGTTAAGGGAAAATGTTTCACTGCAACAAGGTTGTTACACTGGTTAACTGGTATAACAAAAGAACATAGCATACTGTGGTTTCACTTAAAAAGAATTATTATTAAAACAGAAAACACAATGTCATAAAACAAGTTGTAGAAGCTTAAATCAGTTTCATAAACTTGAAAGAAAGGTGCAAACAGGGACAAGGGTGAAAAGGGATCTGGACTAGTCAGAAAGGGTTTTGGAGTGATGATTGACACAAAAACCACCAAGTTTTTTGCACAGACAAATGTTCAGACTCTGTCTATCTATAACACATAAGCATAGTGGGGGAGGAGTCTAGACAGAAGCATCAGAAGTGGTAGAAGGAATGCATTGAATGTCATGTGAAATACAAACTGCACCAGCTTAAACTCTACCCAAACTTGTATTAAAGGGGTAAAACAAATGTCCAGCTATAGCAAAATATTCAGTGATAGAGGCCATGAAGTGATTAATGGGGATTCCGGCGTGTAGCTCGCGAGACATTTGCCTGCGAGCTACATCGCCGAAACCAAACGGCTGCATCAGCACTTTGCCGTAGTGCAAAGTGCCTGAAAAGCATAGCCGCTGCAACTATAATCTAAGGACGAGCAGCTGTAGCTGTACGGGCTGTGTAACGCATTCCTTCTTCTCGTGCAAGGAATGCATTTATTTAATTATTTATTTATTGTGATGACAACACAATAAATAAATAATTAAATAAATGCATTCCTTGCACGAGAAGAAGGAATGCGTTACACAGCCCGTACGGCTGCAGCTGCTCGTCCATAGATTATAGTTGCATCGGCTATGCTTTTCAGGCACTTTGCACTACGGCAAAGTGCTGATGTAGCCGTTTGGTTTTGGCGATGTAGCTCGCAGGCAAATGTCTCGCGAGCTACACGCCGGAATCCGATTAATGGTGATGTTCAGGAGTAATGTGAGGAAATCATTTATTTCTATTGAATGTCATTGGCAGATGCATTTAGCAGCCTTGCGATAAAAGGTCATGGTCATAATAAAGACAGAAGCATTCAAAACATCTGAGATTGACATATGTTTATTCTGAAGAAGTGGTTAGCAAATAGGCTTCTGATGAAATGATATCTGCCAGTCTACTATACAGGAATCTGACATACAGGATAGGACAAACAGTCATCATATGTTCATAGGTTCATAGGTTCATAGGTTTATACTAGGCTATCTGCCCTAAGGCATTTATAAGCCTAGCCCAAATTTTTGTGGCTTACGCCACCCCTTATATGAAAAAATACTGTGCCCATTAGTTTGTTGTGCCTCTGTCCAGCAGTGACACAGAGATGATTCCCGGGATAAACCTACGATCTCCCATCCACAGGTCAAGATTTCTCTTGAACAGAGCCAGCGAGGTGCTCTGCCTCACATGGACCGGGATTTTATTCCACAGCATAGGGAGTCTCTGAGTGATAAATCTATCCCTCCAGCACGTCCTATTTATATCCGTGCTAAGGTTTAAGTTGCTTGCTCTAGTGGTTTTGGTGAATTTGGATTTTTTGAGGTGGAGCATGTCCATTAATTCCGGGTTGGACATGGCCTTGTATGTCAGGCACATGTCACCTCTGAGCAGACGGTATGCAACTGAATAGAGCTGGAGTTTCTTCAATCTGGCAGCATATGACAGATTTTGGAGTCCCTTTATCCTTTTGGTGAGGAACTTTTGGGGTCTTTCCAATTGCTGCAGATGTCGGGTGAGATACATCCTGAATGGGGCATTGTACGCGATCATTGGTCTGATAAGTGAAGAGTACAGGGGAACAATGACCTCACTAGATCTGGATGTGAATCCCTTCATGATCAGGTGGGCAATGTAGAAGGTCTTTCTAACCACTTTAGCAATGTGAGTGTCAAAAGAAAGGCCACTGTCAACCTAGGTCCCCAGGTCCCTGATAACCTCTTCTGTGCTTAGTGGATTGCCACCTATATGGTAGCTTGGGGTTACCTTGTTTTTCCCAAAGGGTATGACTATACATTTTTTGGTGTTTAACTTCAGGCCATGGCTCTGGCACCAGCTATCTGTTTCCGTGAGTCCCTTCTGAAGGATATCCGTGTCCAATGCACTTTCCACTATGGCGCCCAGTTTGCAGTCGTCAGCAAACTTTGTCAGCCAAAGTCCTCCCATGTTGGCTTGTACTTCTGAGAAGTAGATGCTGAACAATAGGGGGCCAAGGACCGAGCCCTGTGGGACACCACTTGTGACCGGCTTGGAGTCTGACATAGCGCCAGCAACTCTAACCCTGTGGGTTCTGTCCTTAAGCCAGTTTGCAACCCATCTTGTGACATATGGGTTTACATTTAAGCTGGTAAGTTTTTCTACAATACCCAAGTTGGGTATTGTGTCGAAAGCCTTTGCAAGGTCAAGGTAGGCTGTATGGACTGCCTTTCTCTTATCAATGGCCTTGGTGACTGTTTCAAAGAAGTCGACCAAGTTCAAAAGGCATGATCTGCCCTTGACGAAGCCAAACTGGGTCGGGTCCAATGTCGGCAAGTCCCCTATATCTTTGTTTATGAGCTCCATTATGATCCTCTCCATAGCTTTGCAGACTAGACTTGTTAAGCTTATGGGGCGGTAATTACCAGGGTCCGTAGAGGGACCGCCTTTGTGGAGTGGGACCACAGTTGCCATACGCCACTCCTTGGGCACGTATCCTGTGGTAAGGCTGAGATTAAACAGCTGCCTTATGTGCGGGTTTAATTCCTCATTTAGCTCGTGTAGCACACAGCCGGGGACACCATCCGGTCCCATTGATGCTGTGTTTTTAGCTTTAGAGAGAGCAGCTTTCACCTGTGCATTTGAGATGTCTGGGAGGCTACACTCCGCTGGGATAGTTATCTCTCCTTTAGGGGGGGAGAGGGGGGTGAAGTTTGCACTGAACCTGTCTGCCAGAATGTTGGCAATGTCTGTGGGTTCAGTGATTTTTGTATCATTTTGGACTAATTCTGAGCATATCTGGGAGTTTCCACCCAGGTTCCTAACATAGCTGAAAAAGGCCTTATGATTGTCCTTTGAATCCATGGCAATTTTTCTCTCAAAATTGGCCTTAGTTGATTTTATGAGTGCTCGTATTTTTCTACTAATAATGATCAGGGGTGACTTCCCTTTTATGGATTTTGTTCTATCATGTAATAGCTTTCTCCTCTTATTGTAAAGTTTGTTAATGGCTGGGGTCCACCAGACTGGACATTTGCCCTTTGTGGAAAGAGTCTTGGTTTTATTTGGGATTGCCTGATCCATGCAGTCCTGGAGGTGTTCATAGAAGGCATTTGTAAGGGCTTCCGCAGCTTGGGTTGTGGTTTCCACTGGCTCAGGGGCCTTGAAGGATACCACACCAGTCCTGAGTAGTGTGAAGTTTGCTTTAGAGAAGTTCTTCACTGTGGTCTTATGTTTGGGGTGGGGGCGGGATGTGGATTTCCAGTGAGATTAGTTTATGATCAGATCTCACCAATGAGGGATATACTTCCGGTGTGGAGCATTTTGTCCCCATGTTTGTGATAATGAGATCTAGTATATTTTCTCCTCTCATGGGAACAGTGACTAGCTGTTCCATGGCATTTGAATTTATGAACTCCAGGAACCATTGGGCAAGAAAGTTAGGGCTTGAGTAATGTTCCCAGTCTATATTCGGGTAGTTGAAGTCACCCAATATGATGGTGTTTGGAGATACATTTACACCCTCCAGTGTCTTCAGGAAGGCTGTGTGGGGTTCCTGAGTTTGAGAGGGTGGCCTGTAGCATGCTACAATTTGTAGAGCAGTTTTGCCTATGGTTAGTTGCACCTGGATGGTTTCCGAAGCTTCGTGCGTTGCCACCAACCTGGAGGTGTGGGTATCCTTTATGAATATGGATACACCCCCTCCTTTTGTGGCGTGGTGCGGGTTTTGGGGCCGGAACGCATGATATGAGGTAAAACCTAATAGTGCCGGGGTGCTCTCAGGAGCCTTGAACCAGGTTTCAGTTACAGCACAGACATCGATGTTCTCCATACTGAGAAGGGCCTTGAGTGCGTGCATTTTGAGATTTAGACTTCTGGCATTGAGCAGCATTACCCTCAGTTTCTTCCCATTTTTGTTTTCTAGGGTGGTAGGTTTAGAATTTGAGCCTTGCCTAAGAAAGGCACTATGGGGGTGGCAAGAGCCTTAGCCAATATCCGGAATCCCAGGGGTGACAGGTACAAGCCATCCCTTGCGAAGCAGCGTGGCTTGTCAAGCATGTCATCCCAGGCAGACAGACACTGGATCCCCTTTGAATGACACCAGACATTAAGCCAATTGTTAAAGCTGATCATCTTGTCTCTATATTGTGGCATCACTCTTGGTGAAGGAAGTATACTGCTCAGGGTCAGGGTCATACCTGCCTGGGCTACATAATCAGAGAGCTCCTCTATGTCTCTTTTCATGTAGTCCAGGGAGGTACGTCTCAGGTCGTTCACACCAGCATGGACAATGACTGTGTCATATTTGTACTTGCCGTGGAGTGACCCGAGTGCTTGTGTTATGTAGCGGATTCTAGTGCCCGATAGGCAGCTTACTGTGACCCTCTCCTTGTTCAGCCTGGTGAGTAGGACGTCAGTGTGTCTGACTATGGAGTCACCTATGACAAGTATGTTTGGTGTTGTATTTGGCCTTAAGGGCTGTGACTGCTTTGCACACTGCTTTTGTGGTTTATGTGTTGCTTGTGGGGTGTCTTGAGGTAGCAGTTGTTTGGGTGTCTGCTTTGTAGGCCTCTGCTGTTTAGGTACTCAGAGCCTCCGAGTATGTCTTTGTGTGTTTATGTGTTTGATTCAGTGGTGTGGTAGCATTATGTGAGGCTGTTTTTTTGGTGTGTGTAGTTGCCTTCTCCTCCTGTCTGGTCTTGCCAGTCCTGAGTTCAGAGAGCTCAGCCTCCAGTTTGGCTAAATAGCTGCATCTCTCGCAAGTATTTGTGTTATGTGGGAGGAGGAGAGGGTTGTCTGTGTACATGAAGCAGTTATAACATTGCCTCAAGATTCCCAGATTCACCAGCTGGACTGGAGAGGAGATTGACAACTGACCTTTGGACATGCTAGAATAATATTGGGAATTCCTTAATAATTGAAAACAAGGGCCAGTTTCTGGAATAAAATCAGAATTCACAGAGCCTCCTTCCAAAGAATCAGGATGGTCCAGTTAGATGCATGGTTCAAGTGTAGCTACATTTTAAGACATCATCTGCACATGCCCAGAAATTGTTTCTGTACAGTTGTCACCAACTCCGGAACCATTTGGCCTTAATGATAATATTTCAGGACACAATCACTTAACATCCCAAACCAAAACAGAAGCAGATAATGGGTTAACAGATCTATCACATGGCATGTATTGTAACAGCATGCATCAAAAGGTCATGGGTTATGCTGGAATTTACTCACTTTGTGGTTTACTGACTAGATGAATCCAAGGAAGTAAAGCAATTTTTCATCGCAAGAAACTTCCAATATAATCAACAATCCAGTTATGTTTGTTTTATTAACTAATTAATTATGTTTCTGAATTGTGATGTTGGGAAAACTTTTGACAACTCAGTGGATGGCAGTACAGTAAAAATAAAACATGAGTACTTTGGCCACATAATATGAAGACACATTTCAGTAGAGGAGGCATTGAAGCCGGGGAAGATTGAAGGTAAAAGAAGAGACAAGTATAGGCTAAGGTAAATGAACAGCATTACTGAAGTAATGACTATAAATTTGCATGAGCTTAAAGAAACAGTTCTTCGCAGACGTGTCTGCTGTGATAAAGCACTTGAGGTCACAAAGAGTGAGACTCGACTAAATGGCTAAACAACAACAAAACAACAAGATGTAGTTATGAATTAATGTATTCATTTATATTTTATTGACCAAGTTTGCCCAGATGGACTGATAATATACAAAATTTTTAACATATTGGTCTGACAGAACAGTTGATATTTAAACAAAAATGTGTTTACTGCACAATAAACAATACAGAATGCAGTATGCAAAATTCTATGCAGAAAACAATCAAGTTACTGCATGAGACAGAACGGTGTATAAAGAGAATATGTCAAGCAGTAGAGAAGAGCGAGTTATAACATTTATAAGAGAAGTGATTACTGATAGATAGATCTAATAGCAGCATTATTTATTAGTCACCATGCAGCATTTCTTATGGATGGTTTTTGCATATTATTTTTAAGCAGCTGCATCTGCAATGTTTTAACATATCCTTGTGAAAAATAGCTTTCTAATAATACTGCTATGCTAGATGTGGAAGGGTAGCATTGTGAAAAGGAAAAAAATATTAATGCAGTCTACAGTAGGGAAGCAATAGTTCTTTAAATGAAGGGACAGGCTTACACATGTGCTATACTAAAGAAGAAAAATCAGACTGGGTATCTTTGCACCCAGTGTACAAGACAGACATATGGAATAAAATGCCATATTCATTGCTTTGAAAGACACTAGGGAATGTAATTTCCTAATGTCATATAGTAATCTGTTACAGTAAGAAGCCATGAAGTGGGTGAGGGTTTTATCACCCATGGTTGATTGAGTTTTAGAACTACTGAGTACATAAACATTGACCTATCTAAGAAATGTACTTAGCTTATAAGAACCAAGCTAGCAAATCAGGCAGTGAAAATGCTTTTTTTTTATTCAGTAGCTTTCAGGTGAGCATTTCCAGAATATACATCATCACAATCTGTCAACAGGAAATTATCAAAACAGCAGTGCATCTAGGGGAATCACCTGCAGAATTTCATCCTTTACTTTTTGACACTTACCTTGTACAGATTCCTCTCCAAAACATAGGTATAGGCTCTTGTGTGCATTACTAGAAAGGACCTGTCAGATCCTTCTTCCACTTCCATCTTTAAGTATGCTTGGTCTATGTCAAAGTTTATAAATTGTTCCTTCTGGTACAGTTGCAAAAACTACCTCAGTCTGAGTTAGTAGGTGGGGCTCAGTGAGTAACACAGAGAGCACCCCTGCATTACCAGGCTTCAATTCATACCACACCTTTC
Organism: Protopterus annectens; assembly: GCF_019279795.1. Lineage (NCBI taxonomy): Eukaryota > Metazoa > Chordata > Ceratodontiformes > Protopteridae > Protopterus > Protopterus annectens. Next base: position 270,875,094 of record NC_056741.1, on the reverse strand, counting down.
GGCCACCTAACCCAGAAAGAAAGACTAAAGGCGGAGGCGTGTCCATATTCATTAAGGATATCCACACCTCCAGGCTAGTTGCACAGCATAATGCATCCGAGATTATCCAAGTGCAACTAACTCTGGGCAAGACCGCAATCCAAATTGTAGCTTGCTACAGACCCCCCCACCATGTCCCGGGATTCACACTCCTCATTTCTTGATACACTGGAAAGTATTAGGGTACAACCCAACACCCTAATAATGGGCGATTTCAACTCCCCACCATTAACTGGGAAAACTACTCATGTACCAGCACTTTTGCTCAACGTTTTCTAGAATTCATAAATTCCAACGCCTTGGATCAACTTATTCACTCCCCCACCAGGGGCAGCAATATCCTAGACCTGGTCATTACCAACTTGAGAAACCGGTGTTCCACACCAGAGGTCAATTCCTCGTTGGTCAGATCCGACCACAAGCTAATCAGCCTAGACATCCACATCCCACCCCCAGCCCCAATTAGGGAAACCATCGTAAAAAACTTCTCAAAAGCCAAATTCACACTTCTTAAGACAGAAGTGGCAAACTTCATGACACCCATGCAGACGGACAATAGAGGTATGACTGCCGAATCCTACACAAATGCACTTTATAAGCACTTACACGAGTGTATGGATCATACTATCCCTAATAGAACCAAGATGTTATCCTCCAAAAAAAGGAAGCCAATCTGGTGGACCTCTGCCATAAACAAACTCTACAACAGGAGAAAGAAACTGTTGCAAAAAAGAGTAAAATCCCATGACTGGAGGAACTCCCTGGTCAACCTCAGTAATAAGCTGAGATCCCTCATAAAATCCTCTAAAGCTAGTTATGAAAACAAAATTGCCACTGACTCTAAAGACAACCACAAAGCATTCTATAGCTATGTCAAGAGTCTAAATGGGAACACTCAGATCTGCTCTGAGTTACAGCATAATGGTACTAACTGTACAGATTAAAACACGCTTAGTTGTTCAGCAAAATCCAAAAAACACACGAAAGTCACCACATGTCAAGATTTAATGAAGCTTTCAGGTCTACACCCTTCCTCAGCATATAAAAAATACATCCATTCATTACTTTTAAATAGAGGATTAATTCTATCACATGATTAAGCCAGCCAAAATACTTAAAGGAACATGAACAATTAACCTATCCTAAACATTAGTTAAAATCTAACTTTTATAAGCATTCATTGAAAACATTCATTAAAAAGATTGTTATAAATACTAAACATTTACATATACAATGTAAAATATAAAAATGTAAACAATATATAAACATGTTTTAAGTATTTTGAAGCAGTCACCAAAGCCATAGATGAGGGTAAAATGGTTCACACAGCTTATCTACATCTCGCCAAGGCTTTCAACACCATCCCCCACTCTGGAATTATAGATAAGCTCACTAAACTAGGTATAAATCCCTATGTCACAAGATGGGTTGCCAACTGGCTCACGGACAGAACCCACACTGTAAAAGTAGTGGATTCCAAATCCGACATTAGACCAGTGACAAGTGGAGTACCACAGGGTTCAGTCCTGGGTCCTCTCCTGTTTGGTATCTACTTCTCTGAAGTGCAGGCCAACACAGAAGGTCTTTGGCTAACAATGTTTGCAGATGACTGCAAACTAGGAGCCATAATCGAAACTCCTAACATTGTGGACAAACTACAAAAGGGCCTCAATGAGACAGATACCTGGTGTCAAAGCCATGGCATGAAGCTCAATGCCAAAAAGTGTATTGTCATCCCCTTTGGTAAAAACTCTGTACCCATGAACTACCACATAGCCGGTAGTCTACTTAATGCCAAAAATGTGATAAGAGACCTTGGGACACAGGTGGACAGTAGTCACTCCTTTGATAATCACATCGCCACAGTTGTCAGGAAATCCTTCTACGTGGCTCATCTCATCACAAAAGGTTCCTCATCCAGAAAAAAAGAGGTCATTGTTCCCCTCTACTCATCACTCATTAGACCCATTATAGAGTACAATGACCCTTTTGGTATGTACCTAACAAGACATCTACAACAACTAGAAAGACCACAGAAATACCTCACAAAGTGGATTACTGGCCTCAAACATATGCCCTATGCAGACTGTCTCAAAAAACTACAGCTTTACTCCATTGCATATCGCCTACTCAGGGGCAATCTCTGCCTAACATACAAAGCTATGTCAAACCCAGAGCTGTTGGACATGCTCCATTTAAAGAAATCCCAATCCCTCCAAGCTACACGCTCTAGGGACCTTAACCTTGTCACCACAATAAACAGGACATGCTGGAGGGATAGATTCCTGTCCCAGAAACTTCCCATACTCTGGAACAGACTACCTATCTATATCAAACAGAGCTCCTCATTGGCACTCTTCAAGAAAAATCTTGATGATTGGATGGGAAATGGAAAATTCACCCCAGGGATCACTTCTGTGGCTCTGCTAGACAGGGGCACAGGAAAATAATTTTCTTGGGTGGCGAAAGCCAGGGTACATTTTTTGGCTAGGCTTGTATGGGCCCTAGGGCCGATAGCCTAGTATCTACCTATGAACCTATGAACCTATGAACTATGCTGCTTTCACTATACATTGCAATATCTGTGAGCATCTCCAAAATTACCCTTATTATTATGAGAACTATCAGTGGAGCCTACTCATTCCATTTAACCTGAAACAATAATCCACTATTTCCTATTTCCTTTCCTAGACCTTATGGCTCACTCAGCTGTTGGCAGTAACAACGATATACATTGCATCCTGTTGGAAGGTGGTAACCAGCCATCATACATAAGTAGCTAAACTACCCAACGTACTCCACCCACATAGTAAATGGTCAAGTCTGGTAATTCAACATCTCAGGGGACCTCACCAAGAGTAGAACTCTATATACCTAAACCACTTCACAGCACATGTTTCCCTAATAGCTCCCTAAAAACATCCATATTGTATTCACTGTAATGCCCCACCACTGGACTAGTAATAAGGAGCCTCAATCCTCACTACTTGCACCAGTGGGGAGTGTACACTGGGAGGATGACAAGGTACACAAACAATCAAGTGTAATTTCCCTTAAGAGCACACAGAGACCACAGTCAGTCCGGGGCTGTTTTTTCCCTCTTTCTTCGGATCCCCAGTAAGACTCCCCACTGGCACAGCTATCGCATAGAGATCTCAGCTGAGTGGCCAAGCCAAGACCTCCACTGTCCTCTCTGTCCAACGAGTGCTTCATGTCCCTGCCCAAGTATCTGACATAGCTTTGAGGTTTGATTTACACAAAAACACACACCTGGGAAAAGTTGGCAAAGGTTTACAACTATGCCCCCTTTTGCCCAGACTACAAAGTAGTTATCACTGCCACTAGCCACCTCCTTATCAGCTACTTTAAGGCAGTTAACAAACGATGTCCAATCTTACTGTGTTATGTTACTATTAATACAAATGGTAGTTCAACCAAGATCAAGGGTATTAGGAGTGGCCTACACCATGTCACCAAATAAATATGCAAGTACTCTTAGAAATTAAATATCTGTAGACAGGTCAGCCACAATGAACGGTTTAATTATATTTAATAATAAATAAAAAAAGAACAAGAAAATACTCATTATATAATCACAGTGACATCAGAGTTTAAAATCACAGGAAATATTTAAAAGAACATTGCAGGACAGTCTCAAATAAATTAAGAAAAATATCTAAATGAAGCTTTGCTATATTCCTGACTATATCTAAGATACATATACTGTTCCCTAGAAACTTACTTCATCAGAGCAAGGCAGATCTGGTGACTGGATCTTCTTTAGTTTCTGTCAGGCCCAAAACAGAATACAGAATGCTGTATCTCTCTCACAGAGTTCTCAGATTAATACCTCAAATATTATTGCTGGGTTAGCTTGTAGAATGATATCATTTCTTGTCATCTGACTTCTTGTCCCCAGGCCCAAACCCAAAACAACCATTAATATCAGCTGGTAGCATTTAGCATCTACCTGTAAAATACATAGACAAGGGCTTTTCCTCAGATCTTTGGCAAATGCTGGAAGTCATAAAACAATAAAACACTTCCAAGACAATAGAAAGCCTCTCAGCGCAGATTCTGTATCTCTGGCCTAGCCTCTAAAGCAATTTAATTTTAGATATTTTTCTAAAGTTTACTAGACTGAAGTTAACCTGTATCCCAGTTTCCACTGTTAAAATACACACAACTAAACAGTTACAATAGTGCCTGCACATTTCTGTTCTTTTCCAGTAGGGTATACTGTGGATACATTTCAAGCACTTTGCAAAAACCTTTTCAACACACACTTCTGTACCAGCAGTTGATATACACATGACTTACAGTTCTAATACATTTGTAACACAAGCATCATATATGAATCATGTAGATATTCACAAATGACATATAATTATTTACAAAATTCCAGATAGCTGGGCTGGCAGTATCTCCCTTTGTCACAATCACTAATAAAGCCTTTCCTGCTAATAACAAATCCCTTGTCTACTCAAAACAATATATTGCAATATTGGTATAGATATTTTTTATGGAGCCAATTTTTTTTGCATAAATGGTTCCAACTTCTTTTAAATTACTAATGCAAATACATTCCATAGCCATGCAAGCATGATAGTTGCTGCTTACCTTCTGCAGAATTTTTGCTTTATTTCATTTTTCCACTTCATTATAGACTTAATCTTGCCTTTCAAAGTTACCACCACATGCGTGTTGGGTTTTGTTGTCAGTACACTGCATTTGATTTAAGTTACACATGCAACACAACGTAAATAAGATGCACATCAGGTGGAGGTAATCTGTTGCTTTACAAACAAAATGGAAGAGCATGCCCTTCAGAGTGTACACACATGTATAAGTTCATGCACAGCAACATTCAGACCCTACATTGTTACACTGCATGACATTCATGAATATATGTATCATTAATTAACATAGTAATTTACTGGTGCAAATACTGTATCCTGGGGATTCAATAAACTGTGTAGGGTCAGCACAAAAGTCTACTCAGAGTTAACATGTTTGAGCAGTGAGCAGCAGTGCTAATTGCATATGCATGCTGCGCACTGTGTTTAAATGTAAACAGGTACAGTTTCCTAGCCAGCAACAGTGTTGCTCGCCAGGAAACCGTGTATAGAAACATGGACACCAGCAGTCTTGTAAACCTGTTTTCCTATGGGCAAACTTGTTCTGCAGGATTGCATGGAATGCAACAATGATTACCATTGTTATTAATAAAGCAGTGCATATAGTTCCAACATATTATGTGAAACTGCATATAGTGCAAAGTACTGTGGAAGTATTGGGGAAACCTGTTTCAGGCATACTGAATAAAAGTTGTGAAAATGATCAGTAGGGGTACATAGACTCCATTCTAAAAAAATAATTAGGGGAAGTGTGTATATTGAAAATGGACACATGGATGAATTGTAGGAATGAGCACAGGGGAAGAGTACAGTTGAAACAAGGTAATATATGATGAGGGCATGTCAATGAAGACAGTTGTAGCATGAACAGTAATCATATATTGACATGATATAGTATGCACTGCACAGTTATTGTACATTATGTGACTGTCACACAAGGTGACATATCAGTGTATTTGTGTATTTGCATTCATGATGGAACTAATCCCCCATGAGTTTCCTTCATCTACCATGTCCTCATGGCTGTGGCATCAGTCCTTTGTGTGTTGATACTGTATACATTATACCAATACCACACTTGGATTCAATGATTGTCCACAATTTGCAGGCCTCCACAAAGCTGGTTGGAGAAAGGATGTGTAAGTCAGTTTTGATGTCTGACACTTAAATAATGGACTGGAAAGAGCCTACCACAGACCCCTGAGGTACAGACCTGGTCAATGGACTCTAGATAGAGGTGACTTCACACTGTGACATATTTCTTTGTCATGTATGTGTTCATGTTGTCTACCCACTTGGTGACATAGCTGCTTCTAACCACTTGTGACAGTTTCTCTGTAAAAGCTGACTGTTCAAATTTATGTCAAATGTCTTGGCCAGGTCAAGATACACAGGATGAAATTGTTATCATCATGCATGCCCTTGTTGACCTCTTGAAGAAAATGAATAGATATAACAGACATGATGCAGCCTGGACAATTCAAATGTGGGTTTAGTATACAGTTGGGATATTAACTGTGTGCTTTCAGAGAAGGTGCATGATGATTTCGCCTACCTCACAGATGAGGACAGTCAGGATGGGTCTATAACTCCATCCATCAGGTGGAAGGATGCATGTTGATGTACACCCTTCTATGGGAACATAGGCTATCTGAAGACTGTGTTGACATATGGATGCAACTATTTCTTGTAGGTCAGGTGTTAAGTTACACTATAGGCAACCTGTGATGTTGGCAAGGCCCATTGTTTCTGTTGTATTAGCCATAGAGAGTGCACAGATGTGATGCCCTGCAGAGAATAAAAACTGAGTAATGTTTGCATGTATACTTTGGCAGATGGCCAGTGGCGACAGGTTAGTGACATATGAGGCAAACAGTCAGCTAACAGATTGTCTATGTCCTCTAGGTGGATATGCCTGCTGGCATCCACACACAGATCTGTGGTTATTTGTGTATTCCACTTAACATTTCATATGTATTAAAATAAATGATCTGTGACAAGAGCTCCATACAGACTTGATCATTCATCACATTCCACACACTGTTGTTATACACACAGTTATACAACTATACCACTGTCACATACTTACATCACATGCACGACATATGCCTATATGTTTTTCATGAGCAAGCTGTGTTCGAGCAGCTTGATGTCATATCAGGGCACTTAAGAGATTAATTGTTTGTGTCTCATGCAGAACATTTCCTGACACAAATGCTAATAGTCGCATAATTGTGCTGCTGCTGACCATCTCAATAATCCTTGGGTGTAGGCACTCAACTGCACATGCAATGAATTGTACAAGGTTGCAATTGCATCAAAATATATGATATATGTGATACAGTGGTTGTATTTTTCACAGCATAACAACCACGTGTATGAGACTAGACTTATGTGACCATGTAATCAAAATGAACCTATATTGATGTCAGTCACAGAACATTTAATTATGGTATGTAGACATTTGCACACCTGTGCCATACAGAAAGTGTCGCTATGATTGCAGAATGGGAACTGTGTAGTAGGTTGATCTGCTCCACTACAAATGCACATGTCCTTATATGCCAACAATATGCATACAAGTATATCTTACCATGTCAACAGTTATCAGGAGGCATATTACTATAGCTGTTAGAGAAGGAGCATGTTATGCAATGGCATCAATGGCCATCAGTACATTAGCTCACATCACAGCAGTTGCCATACCGTACATCAAGACCTCAATATAGTACATGTCAGTGACAGCAACATTGACATATCAACTATTCATAGGGTCATAGGACATTATTAGGCTAATGGCCAATATCACATGAAATCCTAGCCATTACTGTACCCTGTAAAAATCCTATATCTATATTATTGAAGATAGTAAGCCTATTGTGCATATGTATATACTTGTTTGATTGCATTCTGCCACTGCCAGTATGGGATATGTGCACCACACCATGACACAATTAGCAATCACACATGCAGTGGTCTTGAGATGGCTTGCAGAGGCTCATGGAAGGACTCTTCTTCATGATGTGTGTATGCATATTGGACATGAGGACATCCTTGACTCCTCTGCAGGAAGGATGTCATGTGGCCAGTGGAAAAAGGGGGATGGAGGATGCATAAGGCTATGTGAAAGGTTTTTCAAATAGTAGTGCAATTAAGAATGATTCCAAAGAGTATGTAATGACCATAACGTACCACCAACCACACACACACACACACACACACACACACACACACACACACACACACACACACACACACACACACACCAGTAGACTGGGCCTGATTTGAACATTACACCTGTGTAGATATGGAATATGAATGCCATGCAGTGTAACAGTAGCAACACCACACACATCTAGCATTAACACTGTCATGTTGCAATTTATGGAGCATAATAGCATCATCAGATACTGAGGAGAACATGGGAGGAGTGTAGGACATTGATGTGGAGTCACATTCCTGTGAACAATTGTCTCCAAAGTGATAGATGGATGTAGGCACGCAAGTCACCTGCTGTCAGATTAGAGCCCTATATGTGTAGGAAAAGTAGTAACTAGTTAATGTTGCTCCGCAACACAGGTTTGTCTTGAATGCTGTCAGAGTGCATATTATACAGCATGACATCATCATTGTATGCTACAATGAGATGTTTTGGATTAGGGTTTGACACAACTGTGGATTCACATATCATTCTAAAATTGTTGCCATAGTGAGTGTTGACTGCACACACCGTTGACTGCAATGAGAATAGAACACATACCTACCTATTTAAACAGCACAGTACTTATGGAAGTGTCACAGCACAAGTCTGGCCTTTATCATGTCCAATAACACATTATAGCTGATGACATCAGCAGTGTCTGGTAAGAAGATGGTAATAGTGTCCCACATACTGGTGTGTAATGGTCTCTTGAATGTCAACCAACTGAACAAACACACATGGACACACAAATTGAATGAAGTGAGAACAGAACCCACACCTAAATACACAGACTAGAGAACTCAGTATTTAATGCAAGCACCACAGTTTTTACCCTGTCTGGCAACACTTCATAGCTAATGGCATCAGCAGTGTCTGTTGAGAAGAAGATGATAATATTACTGTGTGACATACTGCTGTAAAATACTCTCTTGAATGTCAGCCAAATGGACACACACACACACACACACACACACACACACACACACGCGCACACATGTACACACACACATGCACACACACGCACACATACACACAGACACACGCACACACACACACACACACACACACACACACACACACACACACACACACACACACACACACACACACACACACACACACTCACACACACATACACCACTTGAGCACCATGAGAAAAAAAACCTACCTATTTACAAAGCACAGTACTTAACCAAATTGCTAAGGATCAAATCTGACTTTTACTATGATGCAGGACAATTCATAGTGGATGACATCACCACTGGATGTTTGAGAGTAGATGTTGTGAGGCATTCATTAAATGGATGTGTAGGCATGTACAACTTTCAAAATATCAGAACTGTTTGGGATTATACTGATGACCAAAGGATACATAGCTATGTTCTTCTGAATAGACAGCCACACACACAAGTTGATTGCAGTGAGAATAGAACCCCAACTTAACTAAGTACACCAACTAGAAAACACAGTACCTAATACAAGCACCAGGGCACAAGCCTGACTTTTACAGTGCTGCAAGTCAATTTATAGTGGTTGACATCAGCAAAGGATGTTTAAGAGAAGATGTTGGGAGACTTGAATGAAATGGATGTGTAGGCATGTAAAACTGTAAAAATATTGGTATGCCATCAGATTGTACTGACGACTGCAGGATACATAGGCTCTTTTGATTAGACAGACATATGACAGTTGACTGTAGTGAGATTAGAACCCCTACCTAAGTACATCAACTAGAGAACTGAGTACTTAATTCAAGTTCCACAGCACAAGTCTGACTGCTATAATGCTGCAGGACAATTTACTGTGGATGACATCAGCATTAGATGCTTGACAAAAGATGTTGGGAGACCTGTCTGAAATGGATGGATAGCCATGCACAATTGTCAAGACATTAAAATCTGCATGTTACCAGATTGATGAGTAAGTGTAGCATTTGCTGTTGTGTTTCCATTTAGCAGGTATACCTTAAAAAGGGTCTATATTAGATGAAAGAAATTTCATCTTAGCGAACGGTCACATGAGCGAAAATTGCGGAAGTCGAAACCGCAATTGTGAGATTGCGGTACAGTGAAAATGGGAATATTTGCCCTTTCTGCACTGTTGTGCAATCTTAGAGTTGGAATATATATTTAGTGGGGCTGTGCGGGGGTGCAACCCCCCACAATTGCAGTTTAGAGTTCCTGGATTTTCTCTCATGTGAGCGTTCGCTAAGATGAACTTTTGTTCATCTAATATAGACCCCCCCCTCATAAAGACAGCTTTATAAACTATATGAAAACAGCTACCCACATTACCACAGATACTGAAAAAAATCTGAAAGTGTATTGTCAGTATAAGGATGTACATGGTACATAAGAAAGCACTTTTTATTTATTTTTGTAGTGTAGTTGATTTATTTGGGAACGTGTACTGAGAGACCAAGTTTCAAGTGCACGGGTGTAGCTAACACATGGCTACAGTATAAATATGTGTTCTTTCCTTAAAAAGTGCCTTCTCCTTGTTTGTGTTTTTACATGTACATTCATGGGTTAAAGACTAAATGGGCAGTAAGCATAAGTAATACACACTAATGATCACTTTCCATAGTGTACTGCTGAGCAGCTCTTTCCCGCAATTGATGGCACATTATTTGCACATGTGAGATACACATTTTTACTGCTTTCCCCATTTGTGTATATTTAAATGATAAGCAAAAGCAAGCCTCTGCTTCAGTGATAAAATTATGAGAGTTCTATTGATTTGCTTACCTCCACTCAAGGACATTAAGTGAAAAGGCACAGCAGTCAGCAGTGTGAATAATGCTTAGTATAAGAAACACACCTGTTGCTTAGCTGACTGTGGCAGCAGATGTGAATTCACTGAGAGATTTCCTTTTGAGCCCAGATGATACAGGGTTTGAATCCAGGTGTATCTAATAGTTTAAAATATGGATTTATAATGTAATGACATAATTCTTTATTCTACATTCTCTGCATGTTACCTTAGTGCCTCATGTTTAAGCAGCATTTCTCGGAGATAACCACACCATTGAAGAGCTGTTCACCATTACTCATCATTGCTGAGCAATGCCAAACTCCATGTAGACACAGAGGACAAAAAGTGAAGGTCTTCACTGTTTTTTTTCAGTTATGTGTGTGGTGTGTGATTCTATTTTTTGACCAGATTAAAGTTGTTAAAATGGGGTAGATAAAATAGGATGCAAGCAAGGGGAAGAACAAAGGAAAACCAACAGAAGAATGTGCAGGAGGGAGGAAGGAAAGAATCATAGCTACCACTTCTTCACCAGTGTAAAATGAAAATATGTACAGAATATTAGCTGAATTTGGACTATCATCTCAACAAAGAGGGGTGACAACAATGGAACCATGTTGTATATCCAAATTGGACCAAATCAAGTATGTTGAGAAGTCACATTTGCAAAGTGGAGAGCTATGTATGGGATGATATTTTTTGTGGGACAGGCGCTCATTTTTTTTACTTCAGTAAGACAGGAATGTTCAGTAAGGGGTGTAGGTATTTCTGGGTCAGGTATGTAGAGTAAGAGAGGAAGCAGATGCAAACAAACAGGGCATAGAATAAAAGGCACAGTGATGGTGAGGGACATGACAGTTTGAGGGACACCATGATTGGGGTTAGGGAGGGGACAACGTATTCCCTTGCTCATCAAACATGGGGATAGTGAGAATCTAGTCATCACCTGCAGGACTGTCATCACCGTTTCCTTACTCTGCTAGTTGCTGAAGTGCTTAATGTCTTCTCCGATGGACCATAAGTGAGAACATCCTCTACAAAAGCATCAGCATGCAGCAATGGTGCTGTGCATGACCCTTTGCACAATCCCTGGCAACTCCTGATGACTGATAAAATCCCAACCTCAGCCAGTATTCCCAGACGGCACCACAGCACCAAGCTACGGTGGTAGAGCTTACTAGTGTGGCAGTCCTATGTAGTGCAGGGGCAGCAGAGGTAGTACTGCCAGAGTGGGTCCCAGATGTACTGGCCATTGGTACAGGAGCTGGTGGAGTGAGGTCAGGCTGAGCCATGGGGGTTGGCCTACCTCCCTGTGCTGTAAAGCATTTTGTGATTTGTCATAGATGGATACATGGGAAATGCTTTGATGACACATAGAAAACTAAAAAAGAGCAATTAAAGTTGGGGTAAGAGGAAAAAAGAGATGATTAGTACCATCATATGTGACATACAATGCATTATCACAATAAAATATGTATCTGTAGTTTTACGTTTAAGTATACTTCTTAACAACTACAAACTCTAAGTAAAGATTGCTCAAAGTAATCCTTGCAATGTGTATATATTGCACATATGCTTGGTCAAATTATACAGATTAATTTAACAGCCAGGCATGCATGCCACTTCTGTTGAAATTAAATTTTGGAATACTTTCAAAGAATTTTACTATATATTTGTTACTTATGATATTTGCACCCACAATGTTTGACTACAGTATTAGACTTGGCTCCTGCAGTTCACTTGTGGTACAGATTGAAGCATGCATGCTTGCTTTTACAGTACAATATGCATGCTTCATTTACTACTACTGTATAGAAGAGTAATACTTTAGCTAAATAATACGTATGTTGTGCTGCATACATAGCCCTTGTTTCCCTCAGTCTCTCTAAAAGCTCAACATGGGACTCCTTATTCACCATGATCTCTTGGTTGGCTGTAGAATAATTTATTTATTTATTTTATTTATTTATTTTACATTTGTTAACCGGGCTAGTCCAACTGGATACATGTCCATTTCCAGTGGAGGCCCGAGGAGAAAAGCTCCGCTATCTACTACATGGTAACAAAAAAATATATACAAAATACACAAGGCATTTAAACCACAAATACACAAGGCATTTAAACCATCATTTCAGGATGTTAAGAAAAAGGTGATAGAGAGACAGAGACATTACATAAGTACAGGTGCGCATAATGTGTGACAGAATTAATTAAAAAAAAAAATTGAAGAAATAGAGTTGGGAGAAAGTGAAAAGGATGTAGGAGAAGGAAAAAGATAAGAACAAAGAGAAGATCATTAAGCATACCAGTTTTGCATAAATGCAGTGGCTTTCTAGTTTTAATTCTCTTTTTCATTTATACTTACACAACTGTGGGATGTCAGCAATCTTAAACTCATCCAGCCACTGCTTGAGTGTATTCTGCTTGCACCTTTTGAGATCATTATAGTTTTTCCTTATGCTGTTCTCCAGTGAGTGGAATGCCAGTCCCACTGGAGACAGTCTTGGTCAGACTATTCCATTCTTCAGACTTGTACTAGGAGCTGGCATAGTCCCCCTGAATGAGCCATCAGCTTTGGCACTTTGCAAAGAATCCAGTGAAGCTTCTGGGGTCCTCAACACCCCACATCAGTACCATAAATTAGGCACCTTCTACCAGGAGACATGTCTGATCAGGGAAAACAGCAATTGTTAAGAATGATTTCACTTTTACTACTTTACTGCATGTTATCACTTTTACTACTAGTGCGAAAACACAAACAACCATGCCAAAGGAGTTTGCATGATGTTAAGAGGAGAGCAACAGTGCCAGAGAAGAAAACAGTTGATGAACTAAGAAGATTAATGTGACAATTGGCATTATTTTTTGGTTTGGATGCTGCTGTACCTGTTACTTGATTTAACTTTACAGACATGTATTGGGGGTAGAATTGTTTACACACTGATGAAATTATAAAATTTATTTGTATAATGTGGGATTCAAGCCTTTGCATTGGAAACAAAGAATATTCTTCAACATAGGTGATTTCTCATCCTTGTCACAGAACAATTGCTTGAACATGCTGATTAACTACACACACACACACACACACACACACACACACACACACACACACACACACACACACACACACACACACACACACACAAACACACACACACACCCACATATATATAAATATATATATATATATATATATATATATATATATATATATATATATATATATATATATATATTTATTTATTTATATGGGTCTCCCTCTGTTTGTCGAATGTACACTTCATCAACAAACAGAAGACCGAGCCCACTTCCACGAAAGTGCACTACATCGAAAGTGCACTTTTGCAAAAGCCAATTCACTGAAGTGCGTTACAGTGGTGATAAGGGAATATATCCTTTTCCTCACTGTAGTTTGATCTCAGAGTTAGTATATTTAAGTAGGGGGGGTGCAGGGCTTGTCCCCTGGCATAAATGTAATTTAGTGTTTTGTTTTTTATTTTTTCTATTTTTTTGTGTTTGTTTTTTTTTTTTTTCATTATTTTGTGATTCGTGAAAGTGCATTTTCGACAAAGTGCACTTTCATGAAAGTGAGTTTGACGGTTTAAAATTTCGATGGATCAACATAGATCCATATATACACACACACACACACACACACACATATATATATATATATATATATATATATATATATATATATATATATATATTTATATATGTGTGTGTGTGTATCCTGGCTTATACATTTGTATATGTATGAGTATCATTGAGGACTGAAAGCCATCCAAGACCAGAGAAGACAATTATAATTACAGAAACGTAGTATTTGTTATTCCCCCTGTCACACATATAAATTATATGAGCTCCACTGCTCTACATTGTTATTTATAATTATGTTTGAATTTGTTTACTTTTTTTTTTAAATTGGACAAGCATTAATAAAATTGGGAGTGTGCTAAATTAGAACCCAGGCTCATCTGCATTGCAGCCCTACACTTACACCTGTTGCCCCAGAAACAGTTAAGAAGCAGCTGTATATTTTCATATTCATTATTAAGTATGTCTATTAACTGCGCAAGCACTCTAAGTGGTGTTCGGTGGGGGCAAACTATGCAGGATACAATGTATCCATTTTGAAACTGTCTACTATCTGTTTCCTGTCTGCAGGTGTAAGAGACCTGCAGTTGTTCGGGAAGGTTGCTAACCACCATGCAACAGCACTAAGCAACAATGTATCCTTTTTGAAATCAAGAATGTCAATATCCTGTCTGCAGGTGTTCTGTCTACTTCATGTGTGGGCCATTATCCTGGTTGCACAAAGGTAGGCAACAAGCAAACATGACAATCAAAGCTCATCTTGCTTTATCTTTGTGACCAGTGGTTATTAGGTTTTATTCTTTAAAGACAAATGTGAGACTGAGAGGTCATTGTACCCCTATACTCCTCCCTTATCAGGCCCATGATTGAGTACAATTCCCGATTTGGTATGTACCTCACCCGGCACTTGCAACAGCTGGAGAGACCCCAAAAGTACCTCACCAAGAGGATCAAGGGTCTCCAACATATGTCATATGCTGCCAGACTAAAGAAACTCCAGCTCTATTCAGTAGCATACCCCCTACTCAGAGGTGATCTGTGCCTGACGTACAAGACCATGTCCAATCAAGAATTGATGGACATGCTCCACCTCAAAAAATCCAAATCCATCAGAACCACGAGAGCTAAAGATTTAAACCTCAGCACAAATATGAATAGGACATGCTAGAGGGACAGATTCATAACTCAGAGGCTTCCCATACTCTGGAACAGAATCCCAGTTCATGTTAGGCAGAGCCCCTCGCTGACTCTCTTCAAGAGAAATCTTGACAGTGGATGGTAGATCGTAGGTTTACCCCGGGGGTCATCTCTGTGTCACTACTAGACAGAGGCACAGTAAACTAATTCTATTATGTAAGGGGTCTTCACTGAGGCACAGTATTTTAAATCTATTCTGTACACTTTTGTACCATTACATGGGGTGGCAAAAGCCACATCACTATGGCTAGGCTTATAAATGCCCCAGGGCAGATAGCCTAGTACTAAACTATGAAACTATGAAACTATGAAACTTGAACCATGATCTACAAATAGTTTATACTGTATGGATCACCAAGTTAAGCAGATGTGCTACACACAGACACAACATAAATGTTAGTAGACATGAAAGATTTTCACAATTCTGAATCTGAACTCTCACATCAATGAACCTACAAAACAAAGTAAGGGTGTCTTGTCTATCTTTGCCATAGAAAAAGCTTTGCAGCGGGAATGAAAATCATTGTGCATACAAGCAAGTCCCAAATCATCCACAGTATTAACAAGACATATGACACTTGTACACTTCTGAGTTGTTTGTACGTGTTCATTTGAGATGTAGTGCAATGAGTGATCACACAACCATTTATCCCTACTGTTTGCAACAGTGCAGGTCTATATTATCTTTGTATGGTTTTCTGTCTTCTCTTCTCTTCTCTTCTCTTCTCTTCTCTTCTCTTCTCTTCTCCTCTTTTCTCCTACCAGAACAGTAATCTGAGACATAGTGTCTGTAAGTCATTTTGTATCATTGTCCTTAAAATGTATGAGAATATTAAGTGGTAAAAATATACAGCTTAAAACAAATGCAGGGAAGTTTGGATATTACTGAACAGAAACTGTGAAATGTGTGCTCTTGTGTGAGTCTGTATTGCTTGAATTGCTTGAATTGTATTTTCCATCTCCCTACCAGAAATCACTCACAGTTGCAATCCATTAGCAACAAACACTAAGGGAGTGCCTGCACTATTTTTAAACCTGCAACTTGGAGCCAATAATGTAGAATTCAGCAATTCTAATGAGTTTACATCTCATTTGCATCTTCAACATGCTCACAAGCCTGAATCTATACTATAAAAATGGAACCATGTAGCTAGTAAGGAGAGCTGTGTACTGATCTTGATAACATATGATTGACTTTTTTCAATTATATACTGCATTTGCTTACATGTAACTAGGTACTTTTTATGTAAGGCAAACATCTAGACCATTAAAACATAGAATGGACTTACAAATTAGTGATATTAATTGTAAAAGATCATGTAGTACACTATATAAATACCATTTGGAACATGCTGGAGCACATTTTATTTTTGTGGGTATAGATAGGGTTTATGTTGATGGACTGACATCTATTAAAAAACATAAAATTTTAGATAATAAAGAAAAAACTTGAATACTTAGATTAGGGGCACTATATAGACTGGTAGAAAATATTGTTAGTATAGGTTAATAGTGTTTATGGTTTTGGTAATAGTTACTGTTGTTTTAAATGAACACTATATATGTGGAGGATTATGTCATTTCCTGTTGAATTTCGCACTGAGGACGACTATATGGTGAAACTGGTTTGCTTGTCTGCATTTGAGGCTGTTATTTATGTGGACTGTTTTTTATGCATATTATATGACATTAAATGGTGATTCTGTTGCTGTATTGTTATAGTGTGTGAATTTCACTACGCAACTTTATTGAAGGAGCAAGCGAGTGCTGGGGAATTTGGTGGTGTTTTATATATATATATATATATATATATATATATATATATATATATATATATATATACAAACACACACACACACACACACACACACACACACACATATATGCATTAGCAAATGCAACTTTTATATGTATGCACTTCTTAGAGGTTTATTGATGGTATAGGCATTTTTGTCAGGGCATGTAATTTTGTGAGATACACAGCCTTATTAAATTTCATCAAAAGTGATGTTCATCATGTTTCTCTGTTGCAGTCATTACAATTGGGTTATCCTGTAGGCAAGGCTACCCGCAGTTGGCCTGAATTCCAAAGTCTAGGTCTGACGTTGGTTGCTGTCGCCTCTTCCCTGACGTCAGTGCGCCAGGGGTATATAAGGTGCAGCCGACGCCATTTTCTTCAGTCTTTCTTGCCGCGCGGTGCCCGAAGCAAAAGCAGATTGCAAGTGCCAGTCGGCCGACTCCTGAAGGTTTCAAATTTGAATTTCAGATACAAAGTCTTCATTAAAGCTAAGTACCCAATTGGGGAAACTTTTTTCTTGCTCCAGACTGATGTCAGAAAAAGTTAATAACTGTATTTGTTGTGGGAAGCAATTACCTCATAAGGATTTTCACTCTTACTGTATTCCTTGCCTAGGCCCTGACCATAACGTTGCTAGTTGTTGGTTTTGTGCTAGATTTAACCAACACACTATTAAGCGTTGTTATGATTTTGCATTTCATTACTTTGGCAGAAGATTTAATTATATAATGCCGTTGGATCAGCTGACTACTGGAATTTACAAAAAACGAAAAGAAAAAGTAAAGGACAGGCATCCAAGATCCAGAACCGACGACGAGGCTTCTTCTAGGCCTGTCGCCGGTTTGCTGGTTCTCAGTAAGGCGCTTTCGCAGCCCCTGACGCCCACCACCTCAGAGCCAAAGGCCACTTCCGACTCCCACGTGGAGCCGACTGGGCCTCTGGAAACTCAAGGTATTGGACACTCGGAAACTATTCCCACAGATGGGTCCAGAGCCGCTGAGCAGGCATCGGCTTCTGAGGGTGTTTTCAGGCCTTCACAGTTATATGTGAAACCTACTTCAGCTACAAAGACAAAGACTAAAGCAGTTCTAAAGACAAAGAAACAAGTACAGCATTCACCTGGACAGGCCTCCATGCCTAAAAAACAGATGCTTAAAATGGCCGAAGACCTTACTACTTTAATCAGGTGTTCCCATCCCCCTCCTGATAAGAGGCCTAGGCAAGAGTTAGATTATGAATCTTCAGACCAGGTTTCCATTTCCTCTGATTCCTCCTCTAAACAGGATTACTCTATTCTTCCCTATGAGGATTCAGATGCTGAAGAATCTATCCCTTCAGCCTCTCCTCCTGAGGATTATTCTTTTGGGGAAACACTGCATACTATGAGGGAGCATTTCCACTGGGAGAGCCAAGATTATTCAGAATCCAAGAAAAGGCTCAGAGATTTACTTTCATTGCCCCAGCACAGGCCCCTTGCTATCCCACCTGTTTTAGACATTGTAGATGATGTATTTACAGAGTCCAGTTTTTCTCCAGACTCTTTATCACCAGCCCCTGTTAAGCCAGACAGATACTACAGGGTTCCTGATTCACATAAATTTCTCTATAAGAACCCCGCAGCTGACTCAGAAACCATCTCTCCAGGTCCCAAAGGGGTCAAGGCTTCTACTGCAAAAAACCCTATTCTCTCTGATAGGGATTCTATGGCCCTAGACAGATGGGGCAAAAGATTTATACCTCTGCTACCTTGGCTGTAAGAGCTTTAAATTGCCAGTTTCATATGCTCAAGTATCAGCAATATCTTATATCCTTGCTTAAACAGAAAATGCCAGCAAATACAGAATGCGCAGACAATAAAGAAATGCAGGATTTATTGCATGCAGCTGAACAAGTTGGAAAGCATACTTTGCGATGTGGTTTTGATTCTCTTGAGGCCTCCTGCAGGGCCGCTGTTACAGGTTCTGTCATTAGGAGATATGCTTGGTTAAAAGAACAAAATTTGCCAGATCATGTTAAAGCAAAACTATTAGATGCTCCTTTACAGCATGATACTTTGTTTGGTGCTAAAGCAGAAGAGGTGTTGAAAAAAATGGAGGACAAGGCTAAATCTCTGCAAACAGTCAAGGATTTCTTCCAGGTACAGACTCCCAGATTTAGCAGAAACTGGCCTACAAAAAATTGGTCCTTTCCAGTGTCAGATAGACCACAAAGGGCAGATACAGATGCCCCAGAGGCAGACCACAGCCCCTAGGCTCATACAGGCCTAAACAATGGGGTGCTTCTACCTCCAAGAGTGGAGACGAAAAATCACAGCCATACAGGAAACAGTCTCAATGACTTTCCACTTCCAGCACCAAGCACTTATCTTTTGGCAGCCCCTTTGGGGGGAAAGCTAGCACTTTTTTCACAAAATTGGCACATGATCACCAAGGACAAATGGGTTCTAAATATAGTTTCACAAGGCGACAGGTTCCACTTTCATACCCTGCCAAGGCAAAATGGTATGCCAGACCTGCCACGCAATCAATGGGCAGAGACACAAAAACAAGTTTCATCCCTCATGGACATGCGGGCCATTCAACAAGTACCAGAAGAAGAGCAGGGTCATGGATTCTATTCAAGACTGTTCTTAGTACCCAGAAAGGACAAAGCCTGGAGACCAATACTGGACCTATGTATTTCAAACACATATATGGATATTCCAGAATTTAAATGTTGACTCTACAGCAGCTTCTGCCCATGTTGGGCAAGAAGG
This sequence comes from Protopterus annectens, assembly GCF_019279795.1. Classification (NCBI taxonomy): domain Eukaryota; kingdom Metazoa; phylum Chordata; order Ceratodontiformes; family Protopteridae; genus Protopterus; species Protopterus annectens. The sequence continues at coordinate 270,855,115 of NC_056741.1, read as the reverse complement.
CTTGGCTTGTGACTTTAGATCTAAAAGAGGCATACCTGCATGTCTCAATCAGAGAAACATGCAGAAGATGCCTCAGATTCAAATCTGGCTCAATGCACTACCAATTCTCTGCACTGCCCTTTGGCTTATCTACTGCTCCCAGGGTCTTTACAAAATGCCTGGCACCAGTAATTGTACTTTGCAGACAAAGAGGAATAGAAATATATCCTTACTTGGATGACTGCCTTATTCAAGTGGCGAACAAGGACATTCTTCTACAGCATCTGGCATTTGTAAAATGTTTACTGACAAGTCTAGGGTACAAAGTAAATGAGAAGAAATCAAAACTCGTACCCTCTCAAGAGATTATTATCCTGGGTGCAAGCTTAAATACAACTGCCCAGATGGCTTATCTCATGCCAGGCAAAGACAGACAACTGACTACTTACTTCAAAATGTTGGCAACAAAGACCCAATTATCTGCAAGAAAAATTCTGCAGGCCTTGGGTTTCATGGCATCCAGCATTCTACTAATTCCATATGCAAGACTGCATATGAGGAAACTTCAATGGTATCTAAAAAGTGTTTGGACTCAACATTGCTACAGCCTGGAAACAATAATTGCCCTCATTCCCTGCCTGCAACAGGAGTTTCGATGGTGGGCAAAAGCCTGTCACCACAACATGGGACAGCTGTTCACCTTAACCACAGCCAGGCAGACATTGACAACAGATGCATCAGATTACGCCTGGGGGGCCCATATGGCAGGAAGATGTATTCAGGGCACATGGTCCACTCTTGTTCGGCATCTACTTTTCTGAAGTACAAGCAAACACAGTTGGGTTATGGCTGACAACATTTGCAGATGACTGCAAACTGGGCGCCATAGTCGAAAACACATCTGACACAGATATCCTCCAGAAGGGCCTCACAGAAACGGATAACTAGTGCCAGAGCCATGGCCTGAAGTTAAACGCCAAAAAATGCATAGTCATACCCTTCGGGAAAAACAAGGTTACCCCTAGCTACCATATAGGTGGCAATCCACTGAGCACAGAAAAAGTCATCAGAGATCTGGGGACCCAGGTTGACAGTAGCCTTTCGTTTGACACTCATGTTGCTAAAGTAGTTAGGAAAACCTTCTATATCACCCACCTGATCATGAAGGGATTCACATCTAGATCAAGGGAGGTCATCGTCCCCTGTACTCATCACTCATTAGACCTATGATTGAGTACAATGCCCCGCTCGAATGTATCTGACCAGACACCTGCTGCAGCTTGAAAGGCCCCAAAAGTTCCTCACCAAAAGGATAAAGGGTCTCAAAATATGTCTTATGCTGCCCGACTGAAAGAACTCCAGCTCTATTCAGTCTCATACCGCTTGCTCAGAGGTGACCTGTGCCTGACATATAAGGCCATGTCAAACCCAGATTTGATGAATATGCTTCACCTCAAAAATCTAGATCCCTCAGAACCACAAGGGCGGAGACTTAAACCTTGACACGGTTATAAATAGAACGTGCTGGAGGGACAGATTCATCACCCAGAGACTCCCTATGCTGTGGAACAAAATCCCGGTACATGTGAGGCAGAGCACCTCTCTGGCCTTGTTCAAGAGGAATCTTGACCAATGGATGGGAGATTGCAGATATACCCCAGGGATTACTTCAGTGTCACTGCTTGACAGAGGCACAGCAAAATGATAGGCATAGTTTTTATTCAAACTAAAGGGGTGGCGAAAGCCACATAACTATGGGCTAGGCTTATAAATGCCCTTGGGCAGATAGCCTAGTATGAACCTATGAACCTATGAACCTATGGTCCGCAAGTCAAATGCATCTACATATCAATCAAAAAGAGATGCTAGCTGTTCAGAATGCCCTAACAGCCTTCAAGGATCAACTTCATCCAGGACAACTACTAATAAAAATGGACAATACTACAGTCATGTGGTACATAAATAAGCAGGGAGGCACATATTCCTACCCCCTCTGAAGGCTAGCCATGAACTTGTGGCACACAGCATTAACTTACCAAGTACATCTGCAAGCTCAGTTCCTACCAGGAAGGAAAAATACTCTGGCAGACGAACTAAGCAGAAATCTAATGGATCCCTATGAGTGGAAATTGGATCCACAAGTCTTCAGCATGATAACAAAGACCTGGGGATGCCCGGCCATAGACCTATTTGCCTCTCCTCACAACTACCAACTACAAAGATTCTGCACAAGGACTTATCACAAGCAAGCATGGAAAGTGGATGCTCTTTCAGCTGGAAAAATCTAACAGTATATGCCTTTCCTCCTCTGCCTCGCCTCCCCAAGGTACTCCTCAAGGTCAGACAAGAGAAACCAAAAATGATATTGATTGCCCCAGACTGGCCCCACCAGCACTGGTACCCAATCCTAAAGAGCTTGTCTCACTGCCCAGCCTGGACATTACCTCAAATTCCTCATTTGTTGACCCAACAAGACAGCCACATACTGCACAGCCAACTCAAAACCTTAAACCTGGCGGCATGGCAGATAATATAACCTCTCAAGTCACACCTCTTTCTAAAACAGTAATGGATGTTATTTTGGAGGCCAGGAGGCCTAGCACCAGGAAATCTTATGCAGACAAATGGAAGAAATTCTGTGCTTGGAACCAAACACAAGGCATTGATACGATTGTTCCAAATATTCCTCAGATTTTGCAATACTTAACTGAGATGCTGAATAAAGGTCTTTCCTTTTCATCAATTAAAATTCATGCCTCTGCCATTTCAGCTCATTACAATACAGAACCACCTATTTTTTCTTATCCGTTACTGAGACAGTAACTCAGAGGGGCCAAAAACATAACACCTCCAAGGAGAGCACCAATACCTGCATGAGACCTCAACTATGTCTTGGAAAAACTCACACTGCTTCCGTTTGAGCCAGCCTCTGCAGCTGATATTAAATTCTTATCCTGGAAAACAGCTCTGCTCCTAGCAATAACCTCCGCTAGAAGAGTCTCAGAGTTACAGGCACTCATGGCTGTGGAACCTTTTATCATTTTCCATCCTGACAGGGTTTCGCTGAGGACAAACCCTACATTTATGCCTAAGTTAGTGTCCAGTGTGGCCCTTAACCAAACAATTCATTTGTCTACTTTTTATCCAAACCCACAGAATAAGGGTGAGAAAATACTGCATTCTTTGGACATTCACAGACAGCTATGCTTCTACTTGGACAGAACTAAAGACTTCAGAAAGACTGACCAACTTCTAGTGGCATATGCTGCAGCATCACAAGGAAAGCCTATCTCAAAACAAACTATTTCAAAGTGGATAGGCCATTGCATTCGTTTCTGCTATTCACAGCATGGCAAATCAGTGCCTAAGGGTATTAGGCCACATTCCACCAGAGCAGCAGCCACTTCAGCAGCCTTCCTCAGAGGAGTACCAACCAAAGACATCTTAGAGGCTGCAACTTGGAGTTCAGTGCATACCTTTACAAAGCACTATCACCTACCTCTCTACTCTAAATCCTGGGCAGGCTTTGCCACTGCAGTTCTGCAGGGCCTAATAGCCTCTCCTAATCCTATTTAGCTCCAGCCTCCCAACCTTAGCTTTGGGATTCAACCCAATTGTAATGACTGCAACAGTGAAACATGATGAACATAGTACAGTTATGTACCTACCATAAATGTAGATGTTCAAGTGTATTCACTGTTGCAGTCCAGGTTACCCTCCCACCATCCCCCTTCCTTCTTTGCTGGGACCTATCTGTACTTTTCCACTCTATACAACCTATGTGGTATATTTGCTTGTAGATGAAGGAAAAGTTGTTTTTTGTGCATGCATGCTGATTGGCATAATTTCGCCTACCATTTTAGGGGCACCTGACATCTGGGGCAAGAAAAACTGAAGAAAATGGCGTCGGCTGCATCTTATATACCCCTGGCGCACTGACATCAGGGAAGAGGCGACAGCAACCAACGCTGGACCTAGACTTTGGAATTCAAGCTAACTACGGGTAGCCTGCCAGCAGGATAACCCAATTGTAATGACTGTAACAGTGAATACACTCGAACATCTACATTTATGGTAGGTACACAACTATACTTTACTTTTACAACTGTTTCTCTTTTAACTCTTCTATGATATTTCAGTGAAATGTAAACGTCCTATACTGTCAATGACACAGGGGTGTTAGTCTTTTAGTATGACCCATAGACACCTCTAGGAGGGTGCTGTGCACAGGTAGAGGTGGCTGGCAATTGCATAAAATGTACACATGTTTTTGGGACAGTTTGAAAGCACTTACAACTGCCTGATATGTTATTCCTTGTTTAGTGCTAAATGTCATTTGCCTGTTGTTTTGGGGGGGGGGGGGGGTAGGGGAGCCAGGTTCTATTTGTGTGTTGTCACAATCAAAAAATGTTTTTACAGAGGCGTGCATTGCTATTGTTAGTCCTTGTTTTGGATCAAACCTTGGTCTGTGTGTCACTGTGATATTTTACAACCACATAAATCTTTCTGTATTTGAATATTGAAAAACTAATAATATGTGTCTATCTAAGCAGGACTTTTATTTATGTGATATTTATGTATAGTTTCCTTTTTTTGTGCTTTATGTCACCTAGGACTATGGCACCCAAGAGTCCCAATCCCCGCAACTCCCCCTTCAGTGACTCAGAGAACAACATGATTGTACAAGCCTTTCATCAACATGGTACCTTTCTGCTTGAGAGAGGATGTGGGAATATATCTGGAAGAATGCAAATTTGGAGCCAGATACTGAATAACATCAATGCTGTTGGGGGTGCAGCAGGACATATGATCATGTGCGTCATAGGGCCATTGATGTCATCTCATTGGCCTGGAGGAGAGCAGCTGCCATGGCCCATGACTACCAGTGGGAAACCTGCTACAAAGCCACCATTGACACCAAATGAAGAGTTCCTGCCCACTATCGTTGATCCAGAGAGCTCAGTGAAAAGTGCACAACAGCATGTGATTGTTCTGGGTGCTGCTGTTTCAGGGATGACAAGTATGTCCCAGAAGGAACTTTCTGGTAGGCTTACATATGACAATTTTTAAAAGCTATTATTACTGTGATGACTGTGTCTTTACATTTTGTTTAACTTCATTCAGGACCATCCTACCTAGCAGGTGTGGAGTCATCTGCACCTGGTAAGCCAAACATTTTTATTTCAGTACTGATGAGCATTTGACAGAAATATGCATTTATCCATATATGTGAGGTGGGTGTCAGGAGTGTGTGTATTGCTGTACCATCTGTGATAGTGGCACCAGTGTTAGTTTGTTAGTGTATATTAAACTGTAGGACTATAGCTATTTATTTCTTTCCTGTATCTGTTGCTTATTATCACAGGTGATCCTGACAGTGAAAGTGTAGGACTCTAACCACCTGATGTCAGAGTATCAACAGACTTTGATGATGACGGTGGCCAAACATAGGCACAGACAGAGGGTACAGATGTTGAATCTGACACTGAGATTGACATTCAGCCATCCCCTGTAATTCTACTGGACACTCATTAGGCCTATGCAAACCCATTCCAGTAAGCCCTTAGATAATGGACAGGTGGAGGGTGAGACACTTGATCAGGGTAGTGTGAATACTATGGCTTCAGTGCCTGTTGACTCTGGCCACAGCCAAAATGTGTGCAAGGTACCATGCAAGAGTATTGTTAGGGGTGCTCAGAGGAGGCTTGTTTTCCATCCACCACCTGATCCTTGTGTGTCTTTCCATGCCACTTGATATATGTTTACAGCTACCATGGAGGCACAGGCACATTCCAAAAGGGCGTCCAAGGAAAGATGTAGCACAGGCTGACATGCATGATTGCCTCCACTGTGTTGCCGATTCAATGGATCTGATGAATGGAACATTGGAATAGGTGATGCCTGTGATAGAACTTGTGCTGGGAAGGGGATGGCATCCAGTGGATGTAGGTCAGCCATGACATCTAATGTTAGCTGATGTGCCATGCCCAATCATGCTCCCATAGTGGCACTGCTTCCACTGGCCCATCCGTGGTTGAGGTGTCCACACCCAGACATGGCATGCCATGAGGTCATGACCCTGGGCGTAATCGTGAGGAGAGCTCATCCAGTAGACATCAGTGACATTCAGGTAGCAGCAGTGCATCTGACCACGGGCATGGATGTGCCAGAAAAACTCCTGGTGGAGCCAGTTCTCCGTGTTGGCAATGACGAACTGTCATCTCTTTCATGCATGGATCACACCTGTCTGACATATCAGGATATAGAGCTAGCTCAGTGCTTGTCTGTTTTCTTGCAGACACTCACACACCAGTTTCACCTGGAATGCCCATATAGACACACACACACACAGACACACACAGACACACATGTGTACACACACACACACACAAAACACCCTGTGCAAGTGATGATAACTCTGCCATATCCCTGTTTTGTATCTTCTGGACTCATGGATACATAAGCATTGTGTCTGATGCTCAGGGTGCATAGCTGAATTAGTGCTTACAATATATGTGTTTGGCTGCTGTTTTGCAAATTGCACTGCATTCATACAAGTTTTTGCAATGTGTACATCCCTCTCAACCTCTTAGACAAATTAAACAATATGGCATTGCTTATTTCAGCATAAAGTAGTGGAAAGCTAGCACTTTATTAAAATAAAAATAAAAAACATGCTACCCCTGGTTTAAATGAATATGAAACCAATTTTGAGTGATAAGGCAGTGATTATGTGAATATTTTTTTAATTGTATTATAAAAGGTTGTTCACTGTTTTAACTTGGATTGGGTATAATTACAAACATGAAGGTATGAGCATTCAACAGAAATTAATACGGAATGTGTGTAGTTTTTCATATGTTTGTATATTTGTATTGTTTGCTTCATTGGACTGGGACCTCAAGGGTTACACAGCCAAGTGTATAAGTGTTTAATTATTTAATTGATTTATTAGAGGGGTTAATAAAGTGCAATGTGATGTGAGTGGTCTTCTGATGAAGTCTCTTTACAAGACAAAAGCACTGATCAATGGTAGTTTTTATTTTTACTTTACTAAAGCGTCAGCTTTCATCTATTTCTTGCTGAATTAAGCAATTTCATATTGTTTTGGTTTTGGTAGTAGTGTACTTTTTTTCTTGGTTTCTTAGACCAATAAAGCTGGACCAAGCCATAAATAAAAGTGTGACAAAGATCCAATAATGGGGAAAGGTTCGAAAAAATTATGGTCTTAAAAGCTTAGACAGTTGATAGAATAACAGGTTTTGCATTATTAATTTTTATGTTTCTTCTGAGGGATATGAAGTCTAAAAATGAAATGTGTGTCATTATTTTCTAACTTCACCCTTTAATGATTTGCCATTACAAAAGTATGAGATCAAACCTAGGTGAAAATCTGTACATTTTAGATGTATGAATGTGTGACTCTTTGATACATGAGACCTATTAGTTGATAGAGGACACATATATTCACATAAGTCACTGTTGTCACATCTTGATGTAATTGCTGTGCAAATCACCCAACTTATACTTACTTACTTACATTACCAAGTAACAGTCTGCAATGATATGCCATTCATTTGCATTCTTAGGCATGTACTTTTCTATTCCAGGTTCAAAACTTATCTTGGAAATCTGGCAGTTGAAAGTTTTATCTTGTGGCTGACTTTGTCTGATGCTAGTAGTACAGAGTCATTACATGGGTAAGTAACGGTTGTGAGCATTGCCCGGCATCAGTGTTATGGCATTTATCTGTGTAGAATTAAGTGTTTTAACCTCTTAAGTGGTGAGTGACTGTGCTATCCATTGTCTCTTAGCTAGTGCAAGGGCATATAATGCACTTCTACATCTGCCTGCATCCACAGCAGCTGCTGGTTCCCCCTCTGACTCCTCACCTGCATGTGGCTGTGGTGACCATGCCACAGGTGGTTGGATGTGTGCCCCTTACCCTTGCTGAAGCTGTTTTTTCAGGATAATGTTGTCAAGCAAGGCACAGATGGTGAATAGTTCAGCACATGTACAGGGATTAGTACTACAGGGCTTCGGCATATGTATCTAGGCAGTGGAACCATGACTTCAACAGCCCAAACACACAGTTTATATTTCTTGTTTGAGTGTGTGCCTCATTATATTGTTCCTCATTTAGTGTGTGATCATTTCTGATGGGTGCCATCAGCCATGGTTCAAGTGCATAACCTGCATCTTCCAGTAAATGACCCTGTGGGATATCTCCCCAATAAACATCTCATGCAGTTGACAGTTGTGCCAGATATGAGTTGTGGTAACTGCCTGGGTTGCCAACACACAAATTCAGGATGATTCCCTTAGCATTACACATGACCTGGCTGTTAATGGAGTGGTAGTCCTTTCTGTTTATGTACATCCTTCCCAGTTCCTCAGGTGGTGCTTTGATTTCAACGTGTGTATGTTCTATGACACCCAGGACTTCAGAGTAGATTGCTACAGGGTAGAACTTCTGCATAGTCCTGGCTTTGACCTCAGGTGTACAGGGAAAATATATGTACTCAATGGCATGTTATAGCATAGCTTTCAGGAATTGATGGAGGATCCTGTATGCTGATACTTGTGACAACCTCAGCATGTCCCCTGTTGGTCTTTGGAAGGTCCCTGTAGCTAAATTTCTAACTGCTACACATCATACCTCTCAACCTCTTAGAGTAAGAAATTTGGACAAAGCCATAAAAAAAGTGGTACAAATACAGACAGTTTTGAAATATTGCTCTTACAAACTTAGAAATGTGATAGAATAACAGGTTTTGCATTAGCATGAATTTTCTGAAGGGTATGAAGTCTAAAACTGAAGTGTCTGTCATTGTTTTCTAACTTCAGTCTTTAATAATTTGCCACTAATTTGCCAGACAGCCACAATTTCATTAAAAACGGACCAGAAATATAAGGCAAAAATCTGGACATTCTGCAAAAATCTGTACAGTTCAGAGGTATGCTACACATACCTTAGTCTCCAATGGGATTGGTAACCCTTGGCTTGCCCTTGCTCTCAGTTGAGGACAACAGAGGTTGCAGAGTCCTTTTAATGTGTTTCTACCCACCCTGTAGCACTCTACAATTTCTATCTCATGCAGATTGTGAAAAGTTAAATGGGTCTAAACACCCTTCTCCTTCTTGGCCATGTCTATCAGCAGCAGCAGCAGCAGCATAGATCTGGGCCTGCTGCACATACACATGAATAAGAACAACAGCAGTCCCTAAAATTCTTTTTGTGTAGCCTAGTTTCCATGTCTGTATTCCAATAGGTTTTGGAATTCACAGGGAAAACCAGCACTGAGTCTACACGGTTGCTTTATAGCTTGTTGAACAGCTCCTCCATCTTGGGTTGGTAGAGTAATATACACTTCAGCTGCTTATGATGTAATTAGCATGGCATGATGTTTATCATGTTTGTATGGCTCTACATGGCATGTAGAGCCACTTAAATACAAAATGGTGTGCTATTGTATGCGTGTTGTGGCAATTTAGTGGACCATGTAGACTTTATTGAATCTGCACCTATATCTTTACGAATAAGTGTAGTGCATAATACATAAAGTAGAAGTGACCTGCATACATAGTACCATTAAACATAACTATTAGAATATTTGTAGGAGGGTAGCTACGGTGATGCAACGGTTAGCATTGTCACCTCACAGCAAGAGGTTCTCCTGTTCGATTCTCGGCTGGAGCGCCTTCTGTGTGGAGTCTGTATGTCCTTCCCACATTCAAGTGACATCTAAAGACATGCAGGTAGGTGCATGCATTAATGGGTGCACCTTCTTTGAAGTTTGGGTGTCAAGCTGGCAACTTGGCACCATAAAAATCCACTGCCAATCATTAGCGGACCGGAGTTTCATTGTGGCGACCCCTAACTGGGAAACACCGAAAGATTAGAATATTTGTAGGAAAATGCATGTTCATTTGATAACATTAATAGCTAGACTGCCACTGTCTAATTTATATGCCTTGCTATAGACCTTAAATAAACATACTATTTCTCATAGAAGAGACAAGCAGCATATGGTATTATTAGCATCACATTTTATATTGTAAGTAGCACTTCATTTAGACACAGATACTAGGGTGTTTATATTGAATATTCAGTATTTTCTAGAATGTGTAGTATATTCTTTAAGTCATCAGACCTAATATTTTCATTTAGCTCTTCAATACCATTAAACAAAATTTTACAACCACCAGAGATTCCAACTCAGCAGTCCAAACTGTACAGTAATTATACCCAGTTTATGAAGTTTTGAAAGGTTCTTCTCTTTAGATTTCTGTACTTCTTGTTTACATAGTACTTTGCACAAGAACAAGAGACATGGAACATTCATGCATGCTAGTTTTACACATTAGATAACAGCATCATTAAACACTGCAAAGGAAAGAATTCCTTTTGCCTGCAAAGCAAAATGTAGTGTACACCCTTGGGAATGTGTCTTTGCTGGCATCCATATGTGCAGGACGTCATGGTTAAAACTCTCAGCATTTTTAAATTCATACAAGAGTATCTGAATGTCTGAATGTAGAGATGATAAATCAACAAGCAAAGGAGAGTATTATTGCTGGAACTGAATTAATCTTGAAGTCTTTGTGAGTACCTTCATGAGGTGGACCCTGTTTCTCATAAAATCTCACCAAGATGACACTGATATAGAAACTGTATTTTATATAGCATATATTATGGACATAAGTAGATTAAAAAAATAGCTGTCTGTGCAAATCCCGGGATGAATAAATGCCTAATCCTGGCAGGCGCACTGGTGCCAGGACTGGAAAAAAATGACAGTGTAGAATCCTGAAGACACAGAAACATACCTACAATGGAGCTCGGCCAGAATCAGGGGGAGGATGGCCCCCCCTGCTGAAGAAGGAAATACTAGTCTACAGAAATCACAGACCTGATATGCCAAAAAAGAGCTGTAAAGAAGACAGAGTGGACTATTAAGGATAAGATAGAAATTAAGTATAGTTACTATTCTCAAGAAGCCAAAATTTCTAGGCAGAAGATATACAAACATAGTAAGAGAGAAATTACAGGAAAGAAAAATACTTGCACAAGAAAAACTGTCAAAAGCTTCAAATGCAAATTTCTGTTCATTAGTACAACAGATTTTTGAGAAGCGTTATATAGACCAAGAAATCTTGGGCCATTTGTTAAAAGAAGTGACTGAGGAAGTGTAAAAATATAAAGAACAAATTCTAGAGATTTTTGAAAAGTATAAGAAAGAAATATGGACATGGGAAAGAAAGAGAGATCTGATATGGTACAATACTTATGCAAAGTAGAGAAAGTCAAATTAATTAATGCAAAAAAGCAACCCCCAAAGATATTCCAAGAGAAATACAGGCAAAGGCATCCAGATATGGACAATTTATGGAAAATTTCACAATAGAAAAATAAGATCATAAAGAGGGAATGTAGAACAGAATATTAATAAATTATAAGCAAAAAAAAGAGAAGCTGAAGTTATGGTATGCCTTTGAAGTGAAGGATTTAGTTTAGAAAGTCTAACACAGGTTATCAGCATGATGGAACACTGAGTTCCCCAAGTAAGGAGAAACAGAAGGAGCAGGAGACACCTGAATGAGAAATCTGGACATATGAAAGAAAAAGAGAATTAATATGGCACAATATTTATGCAAAGGAAAAAGCAAAGCTAATCAATAGAAAAAGAGCAGCACAAAAGATATTTGAATAGAAATACAGACAAAGGCATCCAGATATGGACAATTTTGCAATACAAAAAATAAGAAAACAGAGGAAAAGTAGAAAAGAGGATTAGTAATAAAGAAGTTAAAGAAACAGAAACTGAGGTTATGGATTACTTGCAAAGTAAAAGATTTAGTGTAGAAAATCTAACACTGATAACACCACAGCAGGATAGAGCAATGGATCCCCAAATTAAGGAGAAACCAGTGGAGCAGAAAACATCTAAGTTGCATATGAAGATACTTTGATGCCTTACACAGGAAGCCAGTACAAAGGTTTAGTTGTAGTTGTACAGCAAGGGCAGGAACAGGAAACTGTGGCAACTCTGACACAGTCAATGTTGTGGAGTGATAGGCCAGCGAGTTCCCATATGAAAGAGCAACAGAGGACACAGGATGAAACTAAAGATGATATGGCACAGAAGGATGCTCTGGAACTTTCTGTAAAATGCCTGCAGGAACTGGAGAACAAAGAATCTGACCTCTCTTCAGAAAGAAATGATCTAAGAGTTGCTTGATTTAATAGAGATAGAACGATGTGTTAAGATCAGTGAAAGAAATAGACTACATAAAGTCAATAAAACCCCAAAAGTTAAAAGTTTGATAAAAAAATGAACACAGTAATTAGGACTGTTTATGGAAATTCATGCAATATAACAGAAGTAAATAGGATATATTACTGTGCGGCTAAATTAATAGCAGATAAAGTCTTACAACAAAAACACAGGGCAATAGGGGAAAGGAAGGGGAGAAATCAAGCCATGGAAGTATTGAATAGAGAAAGCTATAATGCAATTAAGATAAGAAGTGTCACTGTTAGAAGAGTACAGAAGAGGGAACAGATCTGTAAAAATTCTCGGAAAGATAGATGTGATAAAAGCAATGTGCAGTATCAGAAAAGATCAGTATGTATCCTGCACTATTGCAAGTAAACTAAAACTATCAGAACAGGCAGAAAAACTTAAAAGATATACAGATAAATATAAAGGAAAAATACAAAATAAGCCACTTATTGATGACTCAGAATGTTTTATACAGAATTGAATAACAAGGCAAAAGCACCACCTAAAAAGAAGAAATAGATACATTTTTGAGAAATGTCTATGAAACTCCCGCGGAACATAATGATGCTGATTGGATAGAAGTAAAAGAAAGAATAACAAGTTCAAATATACAGAATATGAAATGGGATGAAGTAACACCCAGAGAATGTGAAATAAAGTTAAGAAAAACTCCTAATTGGAAATCCCCAGCCCCAGATGCAGTATCTTACTTTTTGTTAAAAGTATTAACATCTTTACATGAAGATTTAACCATGAGTACGAGCTGTTTATATGCACACCCCAAACAAACACCAACTTGGTTATCAACAGGAAAAACATTGCGCTTACTTAAGAGTGTACCTACAAGCTATCCTAAAAACTATAGATGAATAACTTGCCTTTCCAAGACTTATACACTGAACAGTGGAGTTGATGTTGACAGAGTTTATAGTCATTTAAAAGAAAACTCAATCATGGCAACAGAAAAAAAGGAGACAAAAGAAAGTCATATGGAACAAAGGATCATTTGTTGTTAGATGAAGTCATAGTGGAGAACTGTGAAAAGGGGAAGAATCTAAGTATGGAATTAATGAAGGATCAACAATAAAACTTGAACAAATGCAGACAAGAAAGCGTTTGACAGTATCTAATATTCACTGATGAAATAGTGCTTAGAAATGTATAAGATACACCCAAGACTGATCAATTACATTACAGCGACCATGAAACAGTGGCAAACCAGTTTGCAGTTAAGCAGTGATAAAGGACAAATTATTTTCCAGGGATAAAAATTGATATAGGGGATACTTGAGTGTGAGTCTTTGTCACTGCTCCTTTTTTGTCTTGCCCTTAACGCATTAAGCTGTCTACTTAACAGATTAGGTCATTGCTACAATTTGGCTCCCAGAAAACAACAAAGTCTAAAGACTTATAGGTTCATAGGTTTATAGGTAGGTACTAGGCTATTGGTCCTAGGGCCTATGTAAGCCTAGCCAAAAAGGTACCTTGGCTTTCGCCACCCAAGAAAGTTATTTTCCTGTGCCCTTGTCAAGTAGAGCCACAGAAGTTATCCCCGGGGTGAATTTCCTATTTCCCATCCAATCATCAAGATTTTTCTTGAAGAGTGCTAATGAGGAGCTCTGTTTGACATAAATAGGTAGTCTGTTCCAGAGTATGGGAAGTCTGTGGGACAGGAATCTATCCCTCCAGCATGTTCTGTTTATAGTGGTGACAAGGTTTAGGTCCCTAGAGCATGTAGCTTGGAGGGATTGGGATTTCTTTAAGTGGAGCATGTCCAACAGCTCTGGGTTTGACATAGCTTTGTATGTTAGGCAGAGATCACCTCTGAGTAGGCGATATCCGATGGAGTAAAGCTGGAGTTTTTTGGACGGTCTGCGTAGGCCAGCTGCTTGAGGCCAGTAATCCTATTTTTGAGGTATTTCTGTGGCTTTTCCAGTTGTTGTAGATGTCTTGTGAGGTACATACCAAAAGGGGTGTTGTACTCTATAATGGGTCTAATGAGTGATGAGTAGAGGGGAACAATGACCTCTTTTTTTGTAGATGAGAATCCTTTTGTGATGAGGTGTGCCACTTAGAAGGATTTCATGACCACTGTGGTGATGTGCTTATCAAAGGAGAGACTACTGTCCACCTGTGTCCCAAGGTATCTTATCACACTTTCAATGTTAAGTAGACTACCGCCTATGTGGTAGTTCATGGGTACAGAGTTTTTACTAAAGGGGATGACAATGCACTTTTTGGCATTGAACTTGAGGCCATGGCTTTGACACCAGGCATCTGTCTCAGTGAGGCCCTTCTGTAGGATGTCCACATCGTTAGGAGTTTTGATTATGGCTCCTAGTTTGCAGTCATCTGTGAACTTAGTTAGCCAAAGTGTGGGGCCCAGAGTTTGGAGATTATCAATGTCTTTGTTTATGCGTTCCATGATGATACGTTCCATGGCCTTGCAGACCAGGCTCGTCAGGCTAATGGGGCAGTAGTTCCCGGGGTCTGTCATGGCTCCCCCTTTGTGGAGTGGGATAACCGTCGCAGTGCACCATTCAATGGGCACAAAGCCTGAGGTGAGGCTATGATTGAACATAGTACATAGGTGGGGTGCCAGTTCATTCTGTAGTTTGTGTAGAATGCAGCCTGGGATGTTGTCAGGTCCAATGGATGCTGTGTTCTTGGCTTTGGAGAGTGAGGTTTTTACCTGTGCAGCCATGATTACAGAAACTTTGCATTCTTCCGGTATAGAGATGGGCCCTTTAGGGGGTGAGAGGGGGGTAAAGTTAGCATTGAACCTATCTGCCAGGATGTTGGCAGTATCAGTTGGTTCTGTATATTTAGTGCCATTGTGCACTTCTCATCTTATTTATGTGGGTGATTTAAAACTGTATCTTTTGGCAGGTAAGGAACTGAAATCTCAACTGCAAGTGGTCAAACCTTTTTCAGATGATGTAAGAATGCCATTTGGTCTTGATAAATAGGCAAAAGCAACTTTTAAAGTAGGAAGGCTACAGCACCAAGAAAACATCTGCCTGGGACAGGAATAACTTGAGCAAGACAGAGTGTATAAATATTTGGAAACTGATGAAGGATCAACAATAAAACATGAACAAATGTGAATAAAACTTAGTAAAGAATGTTTTAGAAGACTAAAATTAATACTGAAAACAGCACTAGCATCTAGGAACAAAGTCCAAGCTATTAACCAATCTGCTCTTCCTGACCCAACTTGCAGTTTTGGAGTGATTGACTGGCCACAAACGCTACTGGATTGCTTGAGCAGGAAAACAAAAAGGATGCTTCTTGCTTTTTAAATGATTTATAAAAATCAGTGTACACTACAACTATATATTTCACATTCCGGAGGTGGTATGGCTGTTATGGGTCCATGTTTGGCTACTGAATTTGAGAAAATGGAAACCGCGAAACAGCAAAAGGAAAACAGTGAATGGGACAATCATCAAACTACAACAGCATCGAAAAAAAAACAACAACATATGGCCATAGCTGGCCAATAACCAGGAAGTAATGCGATACATAAGGTAAGTGAAGGGAAACCTTTTATTTTTTCCATTTCCCCACTGTAGTGTGTGGAGGGCACAGACCCCACAATGGGGATATGGGGAGTGCAACCCCACACCTTCATTGGTTGTGTGCGATGTTGGCCGGCTATGGCTATATGATGTTGTTTTTTTTCAGTGCTGTTGTAGCTCGATGATTGTCCCATTTGTTGTTTTCCTTTCGCTGTTTCATGATTCTCGTTTGTTCCAATTCAGTAGCCGGACATATACCCAGGTCTCACATGTATAGATCTGCAATTGTAGGACTGCATACATATCTGCTAACCTCACAAGCCCCAAATGTAGTGAAAGTTTTGAAACATGAGAATAGGTCTGAGATGACTTTCCTGCTTCGTTTAGCAGACGCATATCAGTGTCAAGCAAGGATGGAAATCAAACCAGAAGTAGGTAAAATCAGGCAGTAACCGAATGTGGCAAAAAACAAAAGGAAGAATAGTACGTGAAAGATCAGATGAGAATGCAAGGAATGTTGAAAATGCATAAATATAATTGCAAGTACAGAAAATTCTTGGAACAACATCATGTTGATCAGGATCAAAATCAGGAATGGTTAAGGAGAGGTGAATTTAAACCAAAAGATGAAAGGTTGATATTGGTGACCCAGGATAGTGGACTATGTACACATTGGTTTACAAAGTCCATTGAACATGTGGGAGAAACAGACAAATGTAGGTTTTGTAAAACAGAATTAGAAACGGTCACACATCTTGTTGCTGTTAGTGATATATACTAATGGCCGAAGGACTGTTTACTGAAAGGCATAATAATGTGGCAATACTGTTCATTGCGGATTATGCAACCATTATAATACTGAAATAGTTGGGAAAGCATTGGAAACATGAGCTGCAAAGCATTATAGAAAATGCTGAAGTGTATATCACAAGAATCACCCATTACCAACAGTTGAAAAAGTAGAAGTGAGAAAACAGATATAGTAGTCCATGAAAAGATGACAAAAGTAGCATTGATCTTTGAAATTGCTACACCCAGTGATTATAATGTTTTACATACAGAGCAACACAAAGTCATAAAATACCAGGATTGGTAGGAAGAAATGAGGGCAATATGGAAGAAGGATACCCAAACAGTTACAATAGTAGTAGGAGCAACAGGTCTTATAAAAAACATTTACAATCGTCGTTAAATATGTTACCAATACATGCAACTCTGTATGATTTGCAGAAGTGGTCAGTACTGCGTACATTGCGAGTGCTGCAAAGAGCACTTCTGCCTAACATTAAAGATTGAAACAATACTAATTTCATGTACTTAATCATACTTTGACTTAGGAATGGGGCCCTTTCTCATCATGGTATTAAAAACCCAAAAGACTTAGAGAAATTAAAAAAAATGGATGTGCTATAGAACCTATGTGAATACTGTTGTGTTAGGTAAGCAATGGACAAAATAATACACAGCTTTATCAGAAAGCAAACACCATTCTTCTATCTTCATTTCAAAATTGTTTAGCATTTTTTTCAAATCTGACAAAAATGGAGCAAGATATAAATAAAAGTCAAAAACTAAGAAACTGGCTAGTAGTGTATTCTGTTTTTTATGTGCTGTCAGGTTGTTGGAGTAATTGGGTCTTAACTAGATGCACATTTAAAGGCAGGGAGTATGTTAGGATGTCTTTAGATATACAGGAATAAACTTGTTAAACATAGTTACCATTGCAATGTGAAAAGGAAGTCTAGTTGGTAGTAAAAACATTCTATGAGCCTAGCAATCAGTTACTTAAATGTCACATTATTCAAATGCAGATAAACTGCTATGTCTAGTTTTAGCATATACTACCCTGTAATCTAGTTAATCTAGTCCTTTTCAGCTTCCACGCCATGAAAGAATTCAGAAACAGATATTTACTACTGTATTAAGTCTTAGAACAACTGGTCCAGAAAAAAGCTTATTTAACTAAATCTGGTGCCATAAAAAAGCACTATTATTAGAAGACCTGCATTAAGTCTGAAAGCTATGTTAATTTACAGCATCTGTTGTCATGAGGTGCAGATAAAAATACACTCTTTTATCAAATAATGACAGTGCAAATAACTGCTAAAGTCATACAATCAGTTTGTATCTGACAGTAGTCTAATATGTTTCATCATGATAAAGCTCATGTCAAGGCCGCTGGGGAGTGTGTGTGTGTGTGTGTGTGTGTGTGTGTGTGTGTGTGTGTGTGTGTGTGTGTGTGTGTGTGCGTGTGTATGTGTGTATATCTGTGTGTGTGTGTGTGTGTGTGTGTGTGTGTGTGTGTGTGTGTGTGTGTGTGTGTGTGTGTGAGATCTTTGTGACTTTGCCAAGGCATCCATATCTGTTGCCTTTTCCTCATCCATTTCTCAGCAGCTTTGACAAATAGAGTCAATCAGATTTATTTTAAGCTTCTTCAATCATGTAAGCTTTTCAGTGTATGTGGTACTGAGTCAATATGATTACAGTTTTTGTCATAGCATTCAGCTCTTTATTTCAGCAAGTTTTGGCTTTCATCACTCTTTCTAGCATTGCTGTAAAAATTATTTGTATTTTTGCTGTGTTAATAATTTAGATTGCATTATTTCCAGACAATATCTTTTTTCTGTGTTTTCTATACTTTGTGCTGTTCTAGTACATGCTTGTTCTGCAGTCATATTTCTTTTTAATCATTTTTTATACTAAGATGCAGTTCTTGAATATGATCTGTTTTTCCCTTTTGGATACTGTGCATACAATAAATAGAGCAAACTCTGCCTGGTGCAAATAGGTCTGCCACAGAAGGATATGAGTAGCTGATGTTGAAATATATTAAAGGTAGAGGCCTTTATTCATACAATAAATTACAGCATACATTTAGATTATTTGTTCTATTGTACTTTCCAGCCTTGATGACATTGCTGCATATCCGTAAGTCAAGTCCATAAGTCAAACTCCACTCACTTGGTTGGCAAGGCCTCAACCTGGTCTGTGATATTAATAGAACTTGTTGGTGGGATAGATTTGTATCCCAAAGACTCCCCCATGTGTGAAATAGACTCCCTCTCTATGTCAAGCAGAGTACTTCACTGGCCGTCTTTAAGAGGAACCTGAATGACTGGATGGGAAACAGAAAATACACCCCTAGGATCCTGCCTGTGTCCCTACTGGACAGGGGAAACAGGTGCTGACTTTGTGGGAACATGGGCAAAATTCTTGGCTAAGCTTATAAGGGCCTCTGGGCCAATAGCCTAGTATTTCTCTATGAATATAGAAGTGTCACATATTTATTATGAGGCAACACAGGGCACAGTAAGTAGTGTTACCTCCTGCCAATCACAAGCTTCTCCAGGTTGATTTTCAGGTTGTCTTCCTTGTGCCCAGAAAAGCTTTAGTGCCACATGCCCACTGGCTACTGGAATTGGACACAACAATGCTGGTGATTATTTTGATAGGGAGATTAATTTGCTGCTGTTCTGAGAATCATTTTACTACTGCTCTACTAGAAAATTATATTCTGATTTGTTATTTCTATTTCCTGTATTTTATTATGTCTTGCACTGGATTGTGCAGTATGGTATTCTGCTTTATGCTGCAGCAGGTCACACCGGTTAGTTCTTTTTGGTAGTCATCACTGGAATGAGTGGATAAATTTGTTGGGTGCTTGGCCATTGGCTAACCTGCTTGTTGATCATTAGTACTAGTAATTGTTGATAACCTCAAACATTCCCAGAGGTAGTTCTCTCTAAATTCCTTATATACCTGACTAAGAATTCCCCTTAGATATCTATAAGAGACACTGTACAAGTTCAGATATTTTAGTCTTTCATAATAACTTAAATTTTCACATCCGTGGATGCCCTTGGTATATTTCTGTTATACTCTTTACAGTTTACACATGCTAGTTTTCTTATAAGGTTTCCATATTTTTATTCCATGCTAAAGTTTGGGTCTAATGTAGCTAACAAACAATGACATCATCATTTCTGATTTCCTAGACTTTATAAATCTTTTTATACAATCCATAGTCCTATAACTATCATTAACCAATTGGTTGATATGATTAGAAAAACTCAAAGCTGGATCTACTCATATACACAGATCCTTAAATGAGTCTACAGCTTCAATCACTGTGTGTTGCATGAAATATTCAAATTTCAATTTATGTCTTCCAAATTTCATATGCTTCGTTTATGATATATTTTGATGTTACTGGGTGTAAAAACAGAATATTTAACAGGAGAGAATATAAAAACTGAATAACAGAAAGAAGAACAAGGTTTGTGCCAGAAGAATCAGTCCACAGTAGGACTTGTAGTGAAGGCAAATAAATGGAAAACATTAGGCTTCAATGATATTGTAAGGCATACAGTGATCAGTTTGGCATGGAGATGTTTACTAGGAATCTAGTTTATTAAGATATGCTTATTTACTGCACTGAGGTAATTCAAATGTTGTTTATTATTCAAATTATATGTTTTCTAATTATTTGATAAGAATCTGAAAAGTTAGGGAGAGAGCAATGCTGGACAATCTAAGAAGATTAATTCTAATAACTGTTGCACTGAGAATAAGAGAGTCTGTTAGAGTACAACTTTAGTTTGTTGTTAATAAGTCAAAAGCAAAAAAAACAGTGAAGAACGCACAAGAGTGGATATGTTGTGGAATGGACCAACATGGCAGGTAAAGGATGAACGGTGCAGCGTTTGTATGCTTACACTATAGTGTTGCATAAGCTCAGTGTGTTAGACACATATTCAAAAGCAATTTACAGGTACATGAAAGTTTACATTTTAAATGTTTGCCATGCTTTCATTGATTTATAAAAATGTCATCAAGAAAGCAGCTTTGTGGTTATAAAAAAGCATATTGACCTTACATATTCTTATGTAGATTAAATAAGCTGAGTTAGGCCAGTCAGATTGGCCCTCATACACATGTAGGTACCGGTGTATCCATGGACGTTTGTCTCTCTTGGCATTCTGACTGGAATAGTTTTAATGGACATTTTTGTCATAGAAAAATGCCAGCATTCATATTTGGGTTGATTGAGACACTAGTGCATCCATAGGACTTTTCCTCCCTGAACATTTCCACTAGAATATTTTAAATGGACATTTTTTGTGGTAAAGAAATGTCAGCATTCATTTTTAGATTGAACAAACTACTGACTTAAACTAAACGCAAAAAAAAGTGTGTTATCATCCCATTTGGCAAAGGGAAAGTCCCTGCAAATTACAATATTAACAGTACCCCCCCCCCCTTAGCGCAAACTCTGTGGTGAGAGATTTAGGAATACAGGCTGGTAGCAAACTTAACTTCAATCACCGTGTGTCCACAGTGGTAAGGAAGGTCTTTTATGTTGCACATTTCATAAGTAAGGGCATCACATCCAGAGCTAAGGATGTTATAACTCCCCTGTATTCATCCTTTACCAGACCACTAATAGAGTATAATGCTCCCTTCTGTATGTACATCACCATCAGGTGGAGAGACCTCAGAGGTTTCTCACCAAGAACATTCTGGGCCTTCAACACATGACCTATATGGATAGACTGAAGGCCTTGTCACTGTACTCTGTATCTTACAGGCTGTTGAGAGGTGATTTGTGCCTGGACTACAGAGCAGTCTCTGACCCTGCCCTAATGGAAAAGCTGCACATCTCCAAGTCAAATGGGATCTTGACCTAGCCTGCGGCATTAACAAGACAAGCTGGAGAGACAGATAATTCCCCCCACCAATTGCTACTCCTCTGGAACAAACTCACAAGTCACATAAAACAGAGCTTCTCAATGATCATATTTAAGCATAACTTAGACAACTGAATGGGATACTGTAAATCTACCCTGAGGGTGTCACCTATGTCCCTCTTGGATAAGGGCAGGCGGTGTTGATCATAGACTGGCAGTGCAAATATAAACCATACAACTTGGTCAATAAGGGAACAAGGGTATAACATGGCTAGGCTTATAAAGGCCCTAGGGCCAATAGCCTAGCAACCACCTATGAACCTATGAACCTATGACAGTCATGAATTGTTCTCAGGTTAACATTTGCTAAGATGATGAACATGAGGATGAGGTGGTTATTTCCTTCAGCTTTATGTCTCATGTATAGTACTTCCTGTTGCTTGAGGTAATATCAACAGTAAGGATTTCAAAAAATGTTGGAGATATGATGAGGAAGAAAGAGATAACTGGGAGCATACGTTCTGGGAGAGTAATGAGTAACTGGGAACATATTTTCTGGGAGAGTAATGAGCTGGCTGACTTTAAAGATTCCCTGCAGACTGCTCTGTCGGAGATGCTGGGAAAGCAAATTGGAGTTCCTAGGGAAATTATTTTTTTGAGCTATGATACTATGAGCTATGAAATTGCCTAGACATAGTAAGGCCTTGCTGAGTCTAATTATGATGGCTGCCAAACAAGCAGCAACTAGAAAATTGAGATTGAAGTCTAAATCAACTTTACTAGGAGTAACAAAGATAGTAACAGAGATAAAACTGGAAATGGGATATTTAGAAAAGGGTAGATTAAATTATATAGGCAAAAATGGGAACTATGGAACCACTACATACAGAAGAAGAACGATGTTTAATAGAAGGCAGGATCTAAATGAGCTATATAATGGCTGCCTGACGATGACTGGATATATTAAAAGTGATGTACAATGTTTGCAGCTGCAGTTGTGCTGGCGCAATTTGTAAGGTGTCATGATTGCAACTGAGATTGTGTCATTGTGATTTATTTTCATTTATATAAATCTGACATTGTCTATGTCACTCATGATAATTTAATAAAGATATTTCTTGTAAAACATTGTCCATGCTAAACTCTGTGGTCTCTATAGGGCTAAACCTTATCTAACACCACATGTCAGGCTAGCCACAGCTAGAGCTCAGCTTCTGTTGACTCTCCTATACTGCTCATACAATTTCACCAACTTATGCAAAGCTGATCTTCAAAACGTAGCGTCAGCTACAACAAAATAGCTACATTTGCCACCGATCATCCCTCATAAAGCCCATCATTGTACTGTTCTTCAACAACTAAACTTGCTCAAACTCCCCAACCTGTTAACATTAAACCATCTTACCCTCACCCACAAAATTATTCACAACCCCAACCACTGCCCTGCAATTTCTACCCTTGTCCTACCACACACCAACAGTAGGCCCCTCAGGTCCTCTGACAAACCACTGCTCAAAATAACACAGTCTCATAACTACCATGGGGATTCCCTCTACTCAAAACAAAATTGTTAAGTACTGGAATTCTCTTCCACTAAACATACAAAGCACTCCCTCCTATCCCTCTTTTAAATCAAAATTAAAAGACTACGTCATAAAAAACTGGCTCTGCCCCTGTTGCTCACCAAGATAAGTTTTCATATCTCCTAATACTCTTCACCTCCTCACGTTTCTCCTGTATACAGTTCATGGCTATTTGCTTCTTGGTATTAATGACTGTCTACTCTATTTTGATTTCATTTTAATCCTTATTGCATATTTTGTCTCTCCAATCTTTCCATTCCTTATTTGTCTCATATTTCTATCTAGTTGCATGCTATCTGTCAGATTCATGTAATTACAAATTTCATACAAAGAATCTGTAATTTTTCATTTCCACATAGTTTTCCTTAAGTGCAATATTTTAAGCTAGTTTTACTTTGATGTTTATAGAAGGTTTTACTCAGGATTCTAATACTGTATAGTCTGTACTGTTAAATTATATTGTTTAAATTGTTTACATTGTATTTGTACTTGTAGAGCTTTTCTCTGCAGATCTCCACTGAAAATGGGCTACCAGCCCAGTCGGACACTACCCAGTAAACAAATGTAAAATAAAAAAATAAAAAAAAACCAGTAAGGATTTCTGGGATCAGTGATCCTGTTATATCTTATCTACAATAAAATGTTGAGGACAGCTCTGTGGTAATTTCTGGGTTTGGTGACCTGCTTTTATAGTAGACAGACATAGGCATGAGAAGCTATGGGCTAGGCTTGTAAAGGCTCCAGAGCCATTAGCCTAGTACACACCTATGAAACTATAAGGTTGATAAATAAGGGTGGGAGTTAATGGATAGTCAATGGATAGGTTCCTTAAGAGACGGAATTTGTATAACTCTGTAGAGAAGATTCCTTCATCCATCCTAAGGTTCCTTCAGTGTAGTTATGTTTCAGAACTAAATCCATACATGACCTATAGATCGAGGTGCAGTCTCATCAAACAAGAGCACCACACTTCATTTCTGTGTCACTGTGACTTTCACATATTTTTATCAGTAAAACAAATAGAAATAAAATGGAAATCTGGCAGGGCAGATGTGAGAGAGATGGGAGATATTTATACCCTAAAACATGGTTCCAACCGAGTCAGCCTGAAGGTTTGTATGATCAGCTACAGCCTGCAGTAATAACGTTATATGGAACTCAAGCTCTACATGTACATTCGGGCTGGTGGTGATGTTATTTACATCCCTGCAGAGTGCATAACCTAAGACTGATGTTTTCTAATTAAGGGGCAAGGTGTTTTTTTTCTGTTATAAATTTTGTTTTGATTTTAAATATTGTATTTTTAATGTGCGCTTATGTGTTTTTATTTTTGTTTCAGATACAGAAATGACACATTGCATCCCTTCCATTTTGCACCATATGCAAGGGAACCTAACAGGCCCATGTTTATGAGAAATTGGGAGGTAGACATATCTGCAAAGAGAGAGTAGTCACTGCAGGAAAAAAAATATATTGCAGTTGATAGTCAATACTACAATGCCACCACATCAGTTCCAGTGAGAATGGAAGAAAGAACAAGACAGAGAGAAAGGAGAGACAGAAAGAGAAAGATGGAGAGAGTTGCATGGTTGGCAACTGATCTCTATTACTGAATTTGACAATGACTATTGAATGGATTGTATGGTACCAAAAAAAAAAAGAAAAAAACAACTTTCCCCCTCAAAAAACAGCTTTTCTGATGAAAAGAAATGACCATCAGATATAGGTCATACTAGCAGCAGCATCCACCTGAAACTTAAACAATGCTACAAAATCACAGAAAACCTCCAACCAGTATATGCATTGTGGATGGTGATATAAAAAGCATTTCTTTCTTCAAAACAACCAACTCATTAATAATACTGTTTGGTAAGGATTAAATGAAGACTGGGGTAAAACAATGTGTACAATGGCACAGAAACTTCAGTCATCAAAAGGACAATCCATATGAAATGATTTGTAACTTTATCTGCTCTGCTATTTCACAAAGAAGTCCTTTTTTAAGAGGCAGGGAATTTATAGGTACACTTCTCAGCATGTGGTTTATCTCAACAAGTGCAAAAAATGTCCACCAACAGGTTATACAGAAGAGATAGGGTAGACACTGAGAGTCAGGATGAACTCCCATTGACAAATGAATCATAGGAATAGTATTTTTCCATCAGATTATTCACTTTCAGCTATCATAGGTTCATAGGTTCATAGGTAGGTACTAGGCTATTGGTCCTAGGGCCTATATAAGCCTAGCCAAAAGTTACCCTGGCTTTCGCCACCCAAGAAAATTATTTATCTGTGCCACTGTTGAGCAGAGCCACAGAAGTGATCCCTGAGGTGAATTTCCTATCTCCCATTCAATCATCAAGATTTTTCTTGAAGAGTGCTAATGAAGAGCTTTGTTTGATATAGATAGGTAGTTTGTTCCAGAGAATGGGAAGTCTCTGGGACAGGAATCTATCCCTCCAGCATGTTCTATTTATTGTGGTGACAAGGTTTAGGTCCCTAGAGCATGTAACTTGGAGGAATTGGGATTTCTTTAAGTGGGGCATGCCCAAAAGCTCTGGGTTTGACATAGCTTTGTGTGTTAGGCAGAGATCACCTCTGAGTAGGCGATATGTGATGGAGGAAAGCTGCAGTTTTTTGAGACGGTCTGCATAGGGCATCTGTTTGCGGCCGGTAATCCTCTTTGTGAGGTATTTCTGTGGCCTTTGCTGTTGTTGTAGATGTCTTGTGAGGTACATACCAAAAGGGGTGTTGTACTCTATAATGGGTGTAATGAGTGACGAGTAGAGGGGAACAATGTCCTCTTTTTTTCCTGGATGAGAAACCATTTGTGATGAGGTGTGCCACGTAGAAGGATTTCCTGACTACTGTGGCAATGTGATTATCAAAGGAGAGACTACTGTCCACCTGTGTCCCAAGGTCTCGTATCACATTTTCGGTGTAAAGTAGACTGACACCTATGTGGTAG
Organism: Protopterus annectens; assembly: GCF_019279795.1. Classification (NCBI taxonomy): domain Eukaryota; kingdom Metazoa; phylum Chordata; order Ceratodontiformes; family Protopteridae; genus Protopterus; species Protopterus annectens. The sequence goes on along the minus strand of NC_056741.1, from coordinate 270,829,090 downwards.
TTCATGGGTACAGAGTTTTTACCAAATGGGATGGCAATGCACTTTTTGGCATCGAGCTAAAGGCCATGGCTTTGACACCAGGCATCTGTCTCAGCGAGGCCCTTTTGTAGGATGTCCACATCTTTTGGAGTTTTCATTATGGCTCCTAGTTTTCAGTCATCTGCAATATCCTATAGCCATATATCCTAATGACATGTTTTTCTGTATGCTCTCAGAAAGAGGGATAGTGAGTGTGATGATGTAAGGTATTGCCAGCTATGCCAGGAAAAGTAGGGCAGTGGACATGTAACATATGCCAGCACAGGTAGCTGGAATTTTGTAAAGAATTATATGTCATTTGAATATCAAACTTATTCGTACAGATGCTTGTGTTGAAAAATGCATTTGTAAAGTTGCTTGTGTTAAAAATATATCAACAGTGTGCCCTGCTGGACAGAAAAGAAATATGCATGTATATCAGATTGTAGTGTAATGTAACTGTTTAAATGTATATGTTTTAACAGAGGATACTGGAAGAGAAGATGTTAAGCCCAGCTCCAGCAAACTTTGAGAAATAATAAGAAATTAAATTACTGGGCCTAGGCCACAAAGATGTTATCTCACAGCTTTGAATGAAGTCAGAGACTCTGTGTCTGTACGAAGTATGGTTTATTAGCTCCTGTAGGAAAAGTGGAACTGTTTCATGGTTTTATGACTTCCAGAAGCTGCAGTAGATCTTAGCAAGGCTCTGTGTGTGTATTATTGACATATTGGTGCCGAATCCTGGCAGTTTCTAGCAATGGGGGTTTGCATGGGAACCAGGAGTCAGATGACCAGATGCATGTGATGTCATTCTGGAATCCACCACTAAACTAATGTTTAATACTAGTTGAGACTAAAGTCTCAGGGCACTCTGTTTCCTGGAACCTGACATAGAAGGATTTCTCACCCATTTCATCTTGCGTTGAGCTAGTAAGTGACCAGGGAATAATTATTTAGATTAGTCAGGAAACTATAGTGAGGTTAGTTAAGTACTGTTTTTCTGTATCTTTGTGAATCTATTTATCTGTGTTATTTTAATAGTTCCTGTGGGTGTGTTAGATTAGGGACTTCCATTTTAAAGTAGTTATTAGACATTAGACAGGCTAAAGGGTAAAATAAATTGTATTTTCATTATGCATAAAAGACAGTTAAGCAGAAAGAAAAATAACCTTGCTGGTCAAACATGAGAAATAGTTTATTAAAAAGGAAAGATAAGCATAAAGTGTGTATAAAATACAGATATACAGAATGTTCTTTTCTCAAGTCAGCTACAGAATGTTCTTTAAATAAAGCACATATGAGACAAAGCTTGAGACCAAGGTTAGAAAAAGTAAATAAGGAAAATTACTGGATCGAAGCAATATAATATGTAGTGTTCAGAATAGCAGTTCAGTTAAGGTTAGTGAATTTGTTCGACCTGTTACTTCATAGAAGATGACAGACACTCGAGCCTGAGTACAGAAGACAGGTCAAATAAAGGCATTGTTCAGGACAGTCAGAATATGACGTGCAGTAACTTTGAACACTAATTGTTTATCAGCACTGTTAATAAAGACAGTATTCAGATATTGTGAACATCTATTAAATGAACTACAGTGTTTGGAGAATTTATTCTGAAAAGTACACGAGACCTGGTCCATAAAGGAGAGACTGGCACCTGTTCAGCATGAGTTTGGGTAATTAACAGATAAAGACTTTCATTTTCAGTCTCATCACAGTGTTTCCAGCTAATTATAGTACAGTACGGTATTATCAGTTCTTACAATGGCAGCCAAATGAGCCTGCTGTCTGGGAAGAGACATATAATTCTTGCAACCCAGCAAGAAGCTACCCTGAAGTCTTATTGTGGATCTGGACAGAGAGAGAGAGATAAACCGGCCCCCTGGACTAAGTGTGTTCCCTGTGTGCCCTTAAGGGAAATTGTGCTAGTTGCAGAGACCTGTATCTGAAAATACTGGGTATATCCATTTTTGTTTCATGTGAACGTCCCTCTACAGTGTCAATGGTGAAGATGCAGGCTCCTTGATTACTGGCTCAGAGAGAGAGGATATCACAGTGAGCATCAAGATTTTCAGGTATTTTGACATGGTTACTGTAGTTCAGAATCAGGTATTATCATACATTATAACACTTAGGAATGCTTTTATCCCTAGCAAATAGTTGTGGCAAATCTTAGGAAGCTGTAAAACTAAAATGCAAGTTTTTTTTTTTTTAACTGGTGTACATGATACTATGATGATTTTATGTTGAGTTCCCAAATGCGAACCTTTTCAGAAGACCAGCAGACCAAAAGACTACAGCAGTTGCATTCTTTAGAGTTATTGAATTCACAGCATATGAACCAAGCCAAAACAAAAACAAAATTAAGTAGAAATCAGCAGTCCACAATCTCTGAATAAAAAAGATATGCAAAAACAAGATAACACCCCAGAACCTCTTCCACCTATGGGGATACTCTTTTTGTACTCCTTAGCATCAGTGGCTCAGCAGACAGCACAATTGCTTTTTATGTTGAGAGATCAAACGTTTGAGGGTTCTCTTCCCATGCCAGATGCTAGGATTTATTTTTCAGCAGTGGCAGAGCAGCACAGCACCCAAGTGGCATTGCACTCTTCAGGTGCTATCCTTCAGGTGAGATATTAAAAAGAGTCTCATATACCTGAGTTGTAGGTAACTCAGGTAGATGTACAATCCTGAACACTTATGCAAGAAGAATAGGAATACTTTATTGAGAAAAAGACACATTTACAACCAATAAATAAAACATATATACATACATTTATACATATAAATCATTATTTTTCAGCCTCTCACTTTTTTGCTAAAACCAGTATTTTCTTTTCTTTAAAGTTCATTCAACTGAAAATAATATACAGTAATTCATAACGCAATTCCTTCTATTAAAGAAAATAATGACATTTTCAATATTTTGCATACTTCTTCATTAACAAAATGTGGGTACACGCCATTCAATATAATATCAATATTAATTGTTTCATGGCTCTAGATGATTGCCATTGTTAAAATGACACCTTAACCCCATGTTCAAAAATGAGAAAAAGACAATGTGGATGGATGGATGGATGGATGGATGGATGGATGGATGGATGGATGGATGGATGGATGGCTTCACAGTTTCTTTACATTAATATTCTGTAAAAGATCCAGTTAGCACTTTATTCATCAAAAAGATGAACTGGAACAGCCCAACATATATAGTCTGAAAAGAAAATCTCATGACTGTGTTCACCAATGAAAATAGTACCATATTACACACACAAATATTGATTTATTTCTGGGAAGTTCTACAAAATGAACTACATTCTTTTGTATTATTTTCTGTTCTAAATTCTGTTTAATGATTTTAATTTTAGCAAGCATTTAGTATTAACTGATTCATTTAATGAAGGCCAATTTGAGGTATTAAATCCTACCTGCTACTGTAATTCACTGTACTCAGGTAAATATTCTTTGCCCCCCCCATCATTATCTGTCAACTCCTCTAAAACCAAAAAACAAAATCCCCTGGATTTATAATCTTGAGTGCAGGACTAGCTTAGTCCTGCACTGAAGTGTCTGTTAAGGAGCAGGATAGCAGCTCATCATGCATATTCATGAGGCGTGCTGCCTGAGCTCCTAATCTTACATGGAGCATGTAAGAGTGCAGGGGGCATGTCTGAGAGTAGAGCTCTCAGAGTATACATGCTCCCGCAATGCAGAAGAGCAGAAAGGCCTAAGAAATGAGTGAGACTGCTCATAGGTGTCTGCATATCCCCAACAACCCCCCCCATGTACAACAGCAAGTAAATACAAATAAAATGAACAAACCCCTTTTTTTTTAAAACTCCGATTAAAGCTAACCACAGGTGCATGGGTGTGCTCATCGCTTAGCTATGGTTAATGCAGCTTAAATGGCTGAAGAGGATAACAAGGAAGATCTATGCAAATGAAGCAGTATAGCAATAGTGTAGTGGGCAGAGCATTCATCTTACGAGCAGGCATTCCCGGTTTGAGTCCCACTGCAGCACATTCCATTTTCCATGTTGCAAAGTGCCCAGATAAGCACATGTGCCCCATACAGTATATGTACACAGGAATCATGGATACAAATGGAAGGTAAAATGGGTAATGAATGACAACTCCATACAGCTTCCAAATCCCCCACCATCCCAAGAACCATTAGATATTACTGTCTAAATCAGTGCAATTGTAAGCCCACTGAATGGCACACAGCAACAGTTATCCCACTCCACAAAGGGGGAGCCACCACAGACCCCAGAAACTACCACCACATTGGCCTAACGAGCCTTGTCTACAAGGCTATGGAGCGTATCATCATGGAACTTATAAACAATGACATTGGTAATCTCCAAACTCAGGACCCCACCCAGTTCAGGTTTGTAAAAGGCAGATCATGTCTCCTAAACCTGATACACTTCTTTGAAGCAGTCACCAAAGCCGTAGATGAGGGTAAGGTGGTTCACACATCCTATCTAGATCTAGCCAAGGCTTTTGACACCATCCCCCACTCTGGAATTATAGATAAACTCAATAAACTAGGTATAAATCCCTATGCCACAAGATGGGTTGCCAACTGGCTCACTGACAGAACCCACACTGTGAAAGTAGCAGACTCCAAATCCAGCTTCAGACCAGTGGCAAGTGGAGTACCACAGGGTTCCGTCCTGGGTCCTCTCCTGTTTGGTATGTACTTCTCTGAAGTACAGGCCAACACAGAAGGTCTTTGGCTAACGAAGTTCGCAGATGACTGCAAACTAGGAGCCATAATCAAAACTCCAAAAGTTGTGGACATCCTACAAAAGGGCCTTGCTGAGACAGATGCCTGGTGTCAAAGCCATGGCCTCAAGCTGAATGCCAAAGAGTGCATTGTCATTCCTTTTGGTAAAAACTCAGTACCCATAAACTACCACATAGGTGGTAGTCTACTTAACACCGAAAGTGTGATAAGAGACCTTGGGATACAGGTGGACAGTAGCCTCTCCTTTGATAATCACATCACCACAGTAGTCAGGAAATCCTTCTATGTGGCACACCTCATCACAAAAGGTTTCTCATCCAAGAAAAAAGAGGTCACTGTTCCCCTCTACTCGTCACTCATTAGACCCATTATAGAGTACAATGCCCCTTTTGGTATGTACTTCACAAGACATCTACAACAACTGGAATGGCCACAGAAATACCTCAAAAAGAGGATTACCGGCCTCAAAGAGATGCCCTATGCAGACCATCTAAAAAAACTGCAGCTTTACTCCGTTGCATATCGCCTACTCAGAGGCGATCTCTGCCTAACACACAAAGCTATGTCAAACCCAGAGCTTTTAGACATGCTCCACTTAAAGAAATCCCAATCCCTACGAGCTACATGCTCTAGGGACCTAAACCTTGTCACCACAATAAACAGAACATGCTGGAGGGATAGATTCCTGTCCCAGAGACTTCCCATACTCTGGAACAAACTACCTATCTATATCAAACAAAGCTCCTCATTAGCACTCTTCATGAAAAATCTTGATGATTGGATGGGAGATAGGAAATTCACCCTGGGGATCACTTCTGTGGCTCTGCTCGACAGTGGCACAGGAAAATAATTTTCTTGGGTAGCGAAAGCCAGAGTACCTTTGGCTAGGCTTATATAGTCCTTAGGGCCAATAGCGTAGTACCTACCTATGAACCTATGAACATATGATGTATGCACTAGTAAGCAAGTATAAGCATCAATAAGCAGTAGTAAGCATATTTAAACACTAGTAAACACTAATAAGTGAGTTTAAGCCCGTTTGCACGGGGGTAAGCAATGTGCACACAGGTTAAGCAATATTGAAGCTAACACTCTGTAAACATATTTAACTGGAGGTTAGCATTGCTTACCCTCACACAAACCTGCGCAAACCCGCTTACAGCTACTCAAACGTGCCTTAATCACCCAATGGCCCTTGTCCTGTCCAGCAACAAAATAAACAGCCTTGCAGGTCTTCAACTCAAGACCCTATACTGTACTGTTGTGATGGCTTGGTGGTAACTACTGTGACTATAGTAGTCACAGTAGTTACCACCAAGCCATCACAACAGTACAGAAGAATGAGGTATCACCAAACAAGTCCTCACTATAGTACAATCAAATTGAACCTGTGAAAGGAATCAGTATACAGTCATATGTTCCATAACTGACTACATAACATAAATATGTGAACTGGAGTACAACAGTAAGCCCAGAATTGAGGTGTAATTGTAATAAAGTGTTGAAATCCCCAATAAAACACAAGAATCCCATACAGTGTATGTACACATGAATCATGGATACCAGGCATGCATATAAGATGTAATGAATAAGAAATCAATGCCAAAAAGAAAATATAATGCAAAGTCTAATGTATGCAACGCTAAGCATTGCACAGGCCAGCTTAGGAGGTATAAGCAATGTGTTGACCAACTAACTCAGTGTGTCCAGTGGTATACCCCTTTAAACAATGCCACCCTTAGGTAAGCAGGTTAGCCCATAGCTTAGCCTTTTCAAAACCAGCCAATCATGGAAAAGTGCAGGAAATCAGCCCTACTTAAGCCCAACAGGTGGGAATACATCTCATAACTGGTTGTAGCTTCCCCATTGCAAGTCCCATGTCAGGAGAGGAGATGGTGTGCACTTTCAGGCGCAGCGCTGGTGCATCCAGGAGTCCAGAGTCATGGCAGGACTCCTTGTCAAAGACCATGAGCAGAGACTGCTGCAGGGCCAGTACCAGGGCTCCCAATATAAGGCAGAGGCCTGTCTCCATCTCGCCCGTGACCTCACTAGTGCCACTGGCATATCCTGAATTGGTGAGCAGGTCAGTCATCACTATGCCAACCTGAAACAGCATAAGGGGGACCTCTTGGAGCAGTGGATCCAAGAGGCTTGAGTGGCAGGGGATGTCCCAACTGTGTGTAAGTATCACCCCACTATGTGTGTAATAATCACCAGCTCATGTATATCATGGATAAGGATGGCTAAATATTCCTCTTATGTCCCCCACAGCTGCAATGGAGTGGGCCGCGAACCAGGAAGCCCACATAAGTCACCTGGTGAGGTTGTGATGCAAGGCAGGTCAGTAATACCCATACATTTACTGTCATAGGAAATGAAACTAAAAGTATTAGTAAATGAACTGCCTGTATAAAACCTGTATTTTTCAAGGCAAGTACTGCATACACAGGAGAATATGGCAGGAAGAGTCTCATATAGTTTGTATGTAAATAAAGCGTAATAGCCTGACAGTAAAGTTCTAACTGCTGGACTGCATGTGTATACTCTGGTATCATATGGTAATGCAGATTTGCAATTATGTAATAGTGCTGTTGTATTAAGCACTGTTACCCACACTGTGCAACATAAATAGAATGTGTAGGAATACCTGTATATGACTGGTGTAATCCCCAGAGGCCATTTAGTACAACTGAGTAACACAGAGACAGAAAACAGGGAAGAGGTAGACAACAAAACCTGAATAGCACATGCAACTGAGATGTGAACTGTTGTATTTTTAGCACACAAAGCAAAGCCATGTTTCGAATCCTGGCAGTGGGAGTAGTCTGCATACAGAATCATACCCCACAACTGTACAGGTATGTCCAGAATGTCCATTAAAGTGGCCCCTATCTGGTGGCTGTCAACCTGTCCCCCTGTGAATGATCCCAGACGTATTGGCAACAAACAGGAAATACAACTGATTGACACACATCTATAAGAACAAAGCTGGCACACTAGCAACTCCCCAAAACCTTATGAGAGTAAGAAGCCACATATGTCCCATTTACACCCCCATGTTGTCAAGCTGTGGCCAGAATGTGTACAGTAACAGAGTGAGATGCATGTACATAATAGTAATGTGTAATCTGGTACTGTGTGTGACAACATTCAGGTAGTGCTAACAAACATTTCTCCCACAAGTCTGTCGGATACCAACACTGTACTCAGAAATACAAGAATGTTACCCTGTACTGGTACTGTTTACATTGGTATTGTATGGCATTGTGACTGATGAAGCTGATCTGAATAATGAGGTATCACTCATCACTGTTGCCCACACTGTCCTACAAAATATAACTATGTAGGAAATCTGTATAAGAGTATTGTAATACAAGGTCAGAATGCCAAAGCACAGGAGAATTATAAGACAGAAAGCAGATAGAAGATATACAGCAATACCTATATAGTACACACAACTCTGATGGACAGTCTGTAAGTTGTAGCAGATACAGCCATGGTCTGAATCCTGGGAGTGGAAGTAAGCTGCATACAGAATCATACCCCACAACTGTACATATAAGACCAGAATGTCCAGTATATGGGCCCATATCTGCTGCCTATCCCCCTGTCAAACATCTATGAGAACAAACCTGTCACTGTAGCAACTTCTGAAACTGTTAGGAGAGTAATAAGCCAAGTATGTGCTATCTATACCCCCATGTTGTCAAACTGTGACCACAGTGTGTATAGTAACAGAGTGAGATGTATGCGCATAATACTAATGTGTAATATGGAACTGTGTGTGGCAACAATCAGGTAGTGCTAACAATTAGTGCTCCCATTTGTACATCAGATACAAACACTGTGCTGAGAAATAAAAACCTTTATACCCTGTACTGGTACTGTTTACTCTGGTATTACAGGGAATAGTAAGTGTTGCAGTTTTTCTGAATAATAAAGTATCACTGATCACCATCACCCACACTGTCTACATAATACAACTGTGTAGGAAAGCATGTATATGTATGTGTCAAGTCAATAAAGGTTGAAGAGGGCAATAGTCTAGATATGTCCTGGTATACCTGCAGGTGGTCAAGACATGGCCAGAGTCTGTGCAGAAAGAGTTGGATAGCTATGTGCACAACATGAACCTGGAATCTGGGAGTATGTGTAGAAACAGTGTTAACAAACATTTCCTCCACAGGTATAACAGGTAAGAGGTGTATACTGCAGGTAAAACCAGTTAATGCATAACAATGATGACAGCCATATCACTGTCCAAACTAAGGCTCTAGGGTAGTGTAGCAATACGTCTAAGGTACAGATAACAGCACTGACGAGGAAATAATGTGGACTACAGGAATATACTAGTCGTTAATTGACATCTTTCTCTCCCCCCACCATATCTCCAATAATAAACTACATACCTTCCCCAACCAGTATGTAATGTCTCCAATGTTTTGATTTTGCCCTATTGGTTAATAAATATTTATATTTGTTTCCATGCATGTGCTATATTGAATTATTCCTACATTGGTGACACGGTGCCATCAATGTACCTGCATGCTCTTGTTATTACCACTGTGGTCCCATATATGCATTTGTTGTGCTTACTATGCAACTGTTCCATATCTGGTATCTGGGTTAATGGGAATATCTACGCATGCTGTTATACCTAACCCTGGAATGTGTTGACTATTACTAACCAACATATGATGATAAAAATCTAAACACTATATCATGTTTGGGAAGGCCAGTCCCAGCGGATCCACCTGTCCCACCTCAGCTGGCCATGGCACTGGGCACTAGCATGTCTGGGGCCCAACCTGGGACCTCCTCATCTGTTGGTCCTGTACCACCTAGGGGTGGAACCGTCTCAGGGGATGGAGCTCGCCCCCCCGGAAGCTTGGTGATTTTCTACGCCAGCTCGAGGGCTATGTGTCATGACTAGAGCGTCAGTCTGGCTCTGTGACTCAGCCCCTAGCACAGACACCATTGGGGCTGTGAAAGTGCATTGGTGACTGTCCCATGGGTGGGGACCCCAGTCCCACTATTTCCACTAGGGGGCTCATGGGCTTCTGATTTCCCAACACCCCTCCCCAACAAGGTGTTTAACCCCCCACATGTGTCATATAGCACCCATGTATGATCTTGTTTGTCTTGTCTGTTAACCCACCCGACCTACCTCCCCAAATATAGCTACTACTCCTCTCCAACATCCCACTCTCACATGAAAAAAAAATCACGTCCCATGCATAGCGGTCTATTCCGCACACGTGTCCACTGGACACATGTAATCAGGTCTAATTGGCATCACAACACACTATTGTTGTCCTCACCCCTCTCTCAGGGGTTTGAGTGTCCAAATCTACCTCCAAATTCAGTGTATATGCACAAATGTTGCTGTAGAAGAAATGTGCAGCTATGGACTTTCCCTACACCCTTCCTGCAGATCCCTAGCTACTTTTCCTACTGTCATTCCCTCTTTGTTGCCCTTTTTCACCACTTTTCTATCAACCCTTTTTTTCTTTTCTTTTAAAGAAATTAGCACGGGAGTAAGCACTTTTAAGCAGCAGTAAGTGGGAGTAAGCCTGTTTGCGTGGGGTTAAGCAATGCCTACAGAGGTTAAGCATTTTAAAAGCTGAGTATACAAAACTGTAACTGGAAGTTAGCAGTGCTTACCTCCGAACAAACCCATGCAATGCACTTAAAGCTGCTCAAAACTGCCTTAACCACTCTGTATCCGACAGCCCTTGTTCTGCCCAGCAACAAAATGAACAGACCTAGCAGGTCTTGAACCGAGGACCCTGTACACTAAAGTCACAACACTTAACCACTACACCGTGACCACTGTGAAGACAGCTGTTGTTTTACCACTATAGCTGTCAATACACATATTGAGTAGTATTGAACAATTTCCTTTAGTTCCTAGATTGTGTAGTCCTTGTTAGTAGCATGACTGTTGCATCACATATGTGGTTTTATCATAATCTACACATAGCAGATACATACGGTGAGATACATCTGAGAAGGTATACACAACTGTGTGGTTTACTCATGAGAGGAATATGGTTGTGTGTATATATATATATATATATATATATATATATATATATATATATATATATATATATATATATATCATAAGTCTATATATGTCTACATGTATATACACGTGTATACTCATGCATATGTCTGTATACACATCTGTACAGTGCTATATATATATGGCCATGTGTACACCTCCTCGTATGTATTTATTTTATTTTATTTGTCTTATGTTAACCGGGTAGGTCTACTGGGCTGGGGGCCCATTTTCAGTGAAGACCCGAAGAGAAAAGCTCCGATATAAAGAAAAAAGTTACAAAATGTATAGCAATAATACAATCATTAAAATCAAAGAAAAATGCAATACAAATATTTACAGAGTTATACAATGCTTACATATGTGATATAGCAGTTGTAATGCTGAAAGAAGAAGAAGAAGAATAGTTAGGTGGGGTGGTGACCAGTACAAGATGGAGAGTTGGGCAGGTAACTCTTTAGTTCTCTTTTAAAAATGTTGGGAGAGTGGATAGAGCGTAGATGATTAAGGAGCTTGTTCCAAGTTTGAGACATAGAGCATTTGTAAAGTAGTTTGCCTATGGCTTCATTGGGTCTGTAGCTGTCCAGCAGGTGTTGGTCAGTACTGTGGAGGGTCAAGAGGGTTTATAAGGGGATAAGAGGTTAGATAGGGTGGGGCAATTTGCAGGTTTATACAGTATGGAATGTGTAATTTGAAACTGAGATAGTAGTAAATGTTGGGGGAATTCAAGCCATCAAAGTTGTTTGAGGGAAAGACAATGGTGAGAATTGTATGGTAGGTTACTGGCAAATCTAGCTATGTGGTTATATGTCTGACTGAGTTTAGTTAAAAGGTTTGCTTGGAGGTGAATAAGAATAGGGGAGGCATAGAGAAGGCAAGGGAGGAGGTAAGCTTGGGCAGGGGAGGTCCTACAAGCAATAGACAATAATTTTTTTGTTTCTGTACAACAGTCCAAGTTTTGGGTTAGTCCTTTTTATGGGCTGATGTATGTGAATGTCAAATTTCAGTTGATCATCAGTAATGACCCCCAGCAGTTTGGTATGAGAATCTGCATGAATTGTTGTGTTTTCTAGGGAAGAGATAGAGAATGATGTTCTAAGATTAGCCATTGATTTAGGAAGAAAAGGAGTAGCTTGGTTTTATTTGGGTTAAGGATAAGTTGGTTATGGATTAGCCAATGTTCAATAGTGTTAAATGAGGTTTGTGTCAAGGAGTGGAGGTCAGTAGGGTTTTTGGAGAGGATGATAAGAGTAGAGACGCCAGCGTATTGGATTAGAGTAGATGTATGGCAAGCAGAGTGAAGGTTATTACTGAAAATATTAAAGAGAAGGGGGCCCAGGATGGATCCTTGGGGAACACCTGTATTGTTAGGTAAGAAGGAAGAGCAGGTGGACATCCATCTAACAGATTGTTGTCGGTTAGTACAGTAGCTAGAGTACCAGTTAATAGTGGAAGCAGACAAGTTGAGCTCAGTTTGTTAAGAAGCTTAGGGTGGGAGAAAGTGTGGTTGTGTATACCCTCCCAAATATATCTCATCGTATGTATCTGCTATGTGTACATTAGGATAAAACCACATATGTGATGCAAAAGTCATATTACGAACTAGGACTACACAATGTACACACACACACCTATATATATATATGTATAAGGAAGCGCAACAGAATCCTGAAAGCTCAACATCCTGAAGACCAAACTCCTGAGACAAAAATCCTGAAAACCCAAACTCCTGAACACTCTGAATCTTGGAAACTCAAAACCCTGTAAACACACAGGATACCAACACTTACTATATTCCAGCACAAGTTCATACAGAAACATATACCCTTCAACTATATGAGAGGGGAAAGCTCCCATGCATCCCCTACACCTCCTGCTGCTCAGAGATAACAATGCCGAGACTGCATTTTACTACACTAGGAGCAATCTCGGAGTTCATATATTTAAGCAGCAGGGGGTGTGGGGGTGCAGGGGGCATGCCCCCCTGGTTATACTTAGAGAAGAGTAATATGGATTGTGTTTTATTTGTTTCTGTATGTACTTGTGCTTGAATATAATACGTGTTGGTATCCTGTGTGTTTTCAGGATTTTGAGTTTTTCAGGATTTTGAGTTTTTCAGGAGTTTGAGTTTTCAGGATTTTGAACTTTCAGGAGTTTGGTCTCAGGAGTTTGGTCTTCAGGAGTTAGGGCTTTCAGGATTCTGTAGCGCTCCCATATACATATATGTATATATATATATATATATATATAGATATATATATATATATATATATATATATGTGTGTGTGTGTGTGTGTGTGTGTGTATATATATATATATATATATATATATATATATATATATATAGATATAGATATAGATATATGTGTGTGTGTGTGTGTGTATATATATATATATATATATGTGTGTGTGTGTGTGTGTATGCACATCCTTTGTGTTCAGATATTCCTAATTATGATGGTATATATGTAGATATCAAGAACTATATGTGCACACATATATATTCTGATATACCTACTACTGTCAATATATATGTAGATATCCATACATATATGTGCATATGTATCTTTATCTGTATATGTATAGACATATATTGCTCTGTATATGTATATATTTGGGTGTTTATATGTATATCTATGTACATATACATATCCATCTATGTATGCTGATATGTATATGTTTATGTATCTATATAGATATCTGGATAATTATATATACATATATCTTCACCATATGTCCTGAACATGGAGTGTAGCCTTACCTCAACCCCTGTAGTCCCAACTTCATAGTGCAAGGGGATGTCAGGTTTGTATAGTAGGTATATTTGTAGACTATTAATAAAATACCACCAAGACCACCGATCCAAGAAGTAAGCGAATTTAATGAAACACTTAGCGCCTCGGCTTATACAGCCTTCCGAGAGTAAAAACACTACAAAATACTGTTTGCTCATATACAGCATATTACACAAAACAATTAATCAATTAAACACAATTCAAATCACATACTTCCAATTACATTCTTTGTTGAGTCTCTGAGGCTCCAAAGTACCATACTTTAGGGTCTGGTTGCAGGAACATATTAGGGACATAAAAAATAAAAAAAATTAGAGCGTCCCATTGACAGTCATTTTTTGACAGTACACAACTCTTACCCTGATTCTCTTAGGGGTTGTGTCTTGGAAAAATTGCAAGTTGGCATAGGTGAATGTATGTCTTTAAAAAACAAACTCTTAAAAAAAGAAACCCTGCTGATTTTAAAGTATGGTACTTATCATAGTATAGTACCACTTCTAGTACATAATACTCCTGTGGACTACAGCAGAGATATTGGCCAATATATGTGGACAGTCTGACATGCCCTGGACAGTCCAGAGGTATACACACAACCGCTTAGTGCAAGACATGTGGACCAGTCCTGACAATGTGGATGTTAACAGCCATGTAGATGGGTATAACATGTAACTACTGGTATACATTTGCCCCCATGGGTTATGCATTCACATACCCCTGTCTGTCCTGCCACATAATAACAAAGAGGTGCCATGGCCACATACTACCCACTAAATATTGGCATACATCTGTACAGCATCCTAATGCTCTGTCTGACATACATGACTGTTATGGTGGTCTGGCAGCAGTACATCTGGCAAGTATCTGGGCACCACATCTCACTGGGTAAGTACACTAAGCTGCTAGGCATGTAACAAAGCACTCTGCAGGCTACAGGCAAATTGGCTCAACACTGTCCTACATTTCCTATAGGGGAATGCACATGTACCTGCATATATAACAGGCTCTACAGGTATGCCACAGCACAGATTAACATACACCTGTGTGAAAGTGCATAACCACAACTAATATGAACACAGCCACAGCCACATATGTTAAGGTAGCATAATATTACAGTATATGAACTATCTGTTCAACACCATCCACATATGTGCCACTCACACACTAACCCTACATATACTGGCCCACTACACAGTGTGGTCCAATGCCTGTCTGTGGTATGGGACATGTGTGTGTTTGGCCCTACAAACATGTAAGCCAATAGGGTAACATACAGTGGAGCAGCATGTAACATCAGATAGAACAGGACCAAGAACAATGACATCTACCACAGTCTGTACACAGGCGAAAGTACATATTAATAGTACACACACTGTCAACAATCACCATAAGTACACAGACCTCAGTACTATACACACAACCACAGAATGCCCAGGGTATGTCATCAAATATAACCTCTACTATACCTAACATGTGTAGCAGTCTGATATCTCACTGGCTTATCAGATATCATGTCACTAATTATGGTGTACAGCACATATGCACCCCTTACTTTATGACATATGTACAAAGGCTGACAGGGTTGCCTGGAGGCACATACACAGGGCCAGTATTGACATGTTGCTGTGATAACCTTATACATTTACTGTTGTAAAAGGGTTTGTTGCAACATATGTCCTATGAGGGATATGAAGTCAGTAACTCTCACAGATGTCACCATCTACAGACTGCAATCCTCACACTATCTTCTGCAGTTCAAAGATAGGTCCTCTGTGGGTAACACATAAAACAAAAGGCACCGCACACTGCCCAGTCTGCAGATGACCTTACAGATGGGGGTTTCCTCATAAACATAGCACTGACCTGTCAGGTACTAAACATGTAGGACAGCCATATCCACACACACTCTGTTAAACCAACATTACTCTAAATGCAGTATAGCAGCACTTACAGTCTGTAGTCAGGCAGGCACATCCCCCTCCTGTGTTTTGGCCTGTTTCCACAGTGTATGTTGTTAGTGGTAAATCCCCAATCCATCTGAGATGCTTTTTTCTAAACAACAGATCGAGTTCCTGCTCACAGTGAATGAAAGGCCCAACACCAGCACGATGCTCCGAGATATTGGAGTGTGTTTCCATGCAACTGGCTGTGGGAATGTTACCACAGCTGGTCCAGATGCAATCAGCTAGAGGATGGCTGCAATTCATACAGAGCCATCAGCTGATCATGAGCATCACTTAAAATACACATGCTGCTGCCTAAGCAAAGCAGGTATAAGTCTCCACATCCACCAGGGAGGGAGTGAGAGAGGCAGACAGAGGAAAAGGAAAGTCAGGGATGGATGGAAGAGTAAAACCTAAGCATGTTTGTGTCACACACCTACCAGTACAGGGTATCAAACCCCTGATGACTATGTAGTGTTATCACATGTCCATGCAGTTATTGGATGCACCACATAGGTTACATGTTGAGAAGCCCTCAGAACATATATGTGATGGTGAGTGACATCTGCAACAGGGATATGGTAGCTATGCAGTAGGTGTAGTACATGTGCCTGTCCGCATGAACAGGTGTCAGCTTCAACACTGCCACACTCTCACAGGGGGACACACACACATTGACACACTTGGCAGGGCCAAGAATACAACTCATCACTAGTGGGATTGCCCCAACATAGTATTGTGCAGGTATCACATGTACCACAGGGGTCATATGGAGGTTATATGGGCAAAGGGTATGTAGAGATGTCTGACATCAGACAGCATGCTTCAGTATGCCAATGGGGGTTGTAGTGAGTGTGAATGTGGTCATATGCATCATACAACACACACACAGACACAGTGCCAGTACTGACATGCATGTGTGCATTTCTTCACAGGCGTGAAGTGGTCAATGGTGCCAGACAGCTATACAAAGCTTGGTGATGGGTATTCCTTGGCATCAGGCCACATGACAATGGTCTGCATTGTGGCTCAGGGGTGTAGTGTCTGGATTTGCCGACACAGGTGGGTATTGTATTCACCATCCAGTCACCTGGGTGACTATTGCGTGTGGCCAATGCTGTGCATTGCTTGCCATGAATGCGTTCCTTAGTCCATGACATGGACGGTATCTGGGATGTGCACATCTCCCACATGCATGTACAGTGACATGTGGAACTGTACCTGGGGTGTCTGGCCCATGCTGTGTACACAGATTGTTGTCATCAGATGTGCCAGTCCTACCCTCATGTGGCGGGAACTGTTAATGGACAGCAGCTTGACCCTGCACCTAAATTAATAGCATGATACCAGTATTCCCTGGTGTCAGTGGCATCTGTCCATGCAGGGCTTGTGTTTCAGGCATGGTATGTCCTTTGTGGGTCACATTTGATGGCACCACAGGTGTTACATGTGTCCAGTGGGAAACATGGGGGAGGTGCACTGTCAGCATTTCTGTGCCTATTAGACTGATGGACAAGGTGCCATGCCCTCTGTAGCCCACCTCAATCAGACCATGGTTACTATTAGTGGGCAATATGCAGGGTATTACCAACATAGTGGCTGTTGCCTAGGCAAGTGCGTGTATGAGACATGGGTTGACAGTGTTCTCTGGGTAATACAAGGGTTGGAAAAGTTGTTCAGCTGGCATTGATGTCACATGTGGGGGTATTGATTTGCACCACAGCCTCTAGGCTACTTCACATCTGTTATCCCTGTATAGTGGACATCGCGATATATAATAGGAACACCATATAAGAAGTTTGGAAAATCCGCTCCACATTGAGTCCAGTTGTTACACACTCACAACCACCTCCACACAGGATACAAATGACAAACACAGACACACACACACACACACACACACACACACACACACACACACACAGCCGCACCTGTCATGTCTGGGATTAGAAATCCTACCTAACTTGTATACTACACTACAGCACTACTCAGTTATAGTATACACCACAGAGATTATTGGAGTACACCCAAAGGTGTATTTCACAGTGAATGACATCAGCAGGATTGCAAAAGTAGGAAATTTGAATTGTACTGAGTGTGATTAGCCTAAAATCCATTGCTCCCTGCACAGTCATAGAAACACACACAAAACATCCACAACTGCCATGTGTGGAAATAGAACCACTACCAGAGTACTTTATCACACTACAGCATGATGCTGTTATAGGACACACTATGGGGATTGCTGGAGTGCCCCTTCCCCAAAGCTGTATTTCACAGTGAATGACATTAGCAGGATTGTCAAAGTAGGGCATTTGAATTGTACTGAGTGTGACTAGCCGAAAATGCATTGCTTCCTACACAGACATAGAAACGCAGACAAAACATAAATGACTGCCATTTGTGGGAATTAGAACCCCTACCAGAGTTTTATATCACACTACAGCATGATGCTGTTATAGGATGCATCACGGGGATTGCTGGAGTGCCCCTTCCCCAAAGATATATTTCACAGTGAATGACATTAGCAGGATTGTCAAAGTAGGGCATTTGAATTGTACTGAGTGTGACTAGCCTAAAATGCGTTGCTCTATACACAGACAGAGACACACATACACAGACACACACACACACACACACACACACACACACACACACACACACACACACACACACACACACACACACAGTTGCCATGTCTGGGATTGGAACTCCTGCCTAACTAGTTTATCATACTGTAGCAGTACACAGTTATAGGACGTGCCTCGGAATTTATTGGGCTACAACTTTCCCAAAGGTGTATTTCAAGGTGGATGACATCAGTAGCCTTGCCAAAGTAGGACATTTGAATTGTAGTGTGTGTGACTAACCTAAAATGCATTGCTGCCTGCACAGACATAGAAACACACACAAAACATTCACAACTGCCATGTGTGAGAATAGAACCCCTACCAAAGGTCTATATCACACTACAGCATGGAGCTGGTATAGAACGCACCACGTGGATTACTGGAGTACTCCTTCCCCAAAAGTGTATTTCACAGTGAATGACATCAGCAGCCTTGCCAGAGTAGAACATTTGAAGTGTCATGAGTGTGACTAGTATTAAAAGCATAGCTCTATACACAGACAGACACACACACAGTTGCCAAGTCTGGGATTAGAACTCCTACCTACCTAGCTATTTTATAGCACTACAGCAGTTACAGGATGCATCACTGAGATTACTGGGCTATAACTTTCCCAAAGGTGTATTTCAAGGTGGATGACATCAGCAGCCTTGCCAAAGTAGGGCATTTGAATTGTAGGGAGTGTGACTAGCCTAAAAAGCATTGCTCTTTACA
Source organism: Protopterus annectens (assembly GCF_019279795.1). Lineage (NCBI taxonomy): Eukaryota > Metazoa > Chordata > Ceratodontiformes > Protopteridae > Protopterus > Protopterus annectens. Next base: position 270,810,164 of record NC_056741.1, on the reverse strand, counting down.
CAGACAGACACCCACAGTTGCCATGTCTGGGATTATAACTCCTACTTAACTAGTTTATCACATTACAGCATTACACAGTTACAGGACATGCCACAGAGATTATTGGGCTACAACTTTCCCAAAGGTGTATTGCAAAGTGGATGACCTCAGCAGCCTTGTCATAGTAGGGCTATGCGGAGGGTAATGCGTGTGCATGGTCTATAACCCATTCATCTAGAGGTTGACATGCCACATGTCAAGTGACAAGTGGAGTACCTCAGGGTTCAGTCCTGGGACCGTTCTTGTTTGGCATCTACTTCTCTGAAGTACGGGACTCTGGCTAACACAGTTTGCAGATGACTGCAAACTGGGAGCCATTATTGAAACCCCAAATGATGTGGATACTCTACAAAAGGGACTTACAGAAACAGGTGCTTGGTGCCAGAGCCATGGGCTCAAGTTCAATGTCAAGAAATGTATAGTTATCCCCTTTGGGAAAAAACACGTACTCGTGAATTACCACATAGGTGGCAGTACATTAAATACCGAAAGTGTGATAAGAGACTTAGCGACACAGGTGGACAGTGGTCTCACCTTTGATAACCACATCATCACAACCGTCAGGAAATCCTTCTATGTGGCACACCTCATCACGAAGGGCTTTTCATCCAGAAAAAAGGAGGTCATTGTCCCACTGTACTCATCCCTCATTAGACTCATTATAGAATACAACGCCCCATTTGGTATGTACCTCTCAAGACATCTGCAACAACACGAAAGGCCACAGAAATACCTCACTAAAAGAATCACAGGCCTAAAGCAGATTCCCTATGCTGACCACCTTAAAAAAACTCCAGCTATGCTTTGTCGCATATCGTCTACTCAGAGGCGATCTCTGCTTAACATATAAGGCCATGTCAAACCCAGAGCTGCTGGACATGCTGCACTTAAAGAAATCCCAATCCCACAGAGCCACACACTCCAGAGATCTAAACTTGTCATCACAATAAACAAAACATGCTGGAGGGATAGGTTCCTGACCCCCAGACTCTGGAATAGACTGCCCATACATGTCAAGCAGAGTGCCTCTTTGGCCCTCTTCAAAAGGAACCTTGATTGGATGGGAGAAAGGAAATTCACCCCAGGGATCATGTCAGTCACCCTGCTAGACAGGGGTCCAGGGAAGTAAATAGTGTGAGAAGAAATAGCCATGGAATTGTTATGGCTAGGCTTGTATAGGCCCTAGGGCCAATAACCTAGTACCAACTTATGAACCTATGAATATGTGGGCACACACAGTGTTATATTCCACAGGTAAGTGAATACAGCTGTGAGATGACTACTTTCTTGTACAGTCATGTTGCACAGCTAGCACTTGCACCACATAGTCTGTAATGCTGACAGATACCAGTGGCTAGTATCTACAGTGAGTGACATTTGAACCTCATGTGGTTGTAGCCATTTGGCTGAGTGCTGGGTGGGACAGGCCTCATAATGGATGGCTCCTTGTCACGGTCAATCTCTTCCACACATCTTTGTACGAAATACTTCTGGCTTATTATAGTGTGTTGTCCTTGGATATATGACTGTTTTCTTATCCACTGTGTGTGTAAAGCATGAGTGGTGCATACCGAGGAGTATCTGCACTAACATCTGCAACTGCCAAATATGTCTTGTCCATTGTTATTTGCAGACATGGGCTTCATTTGTTTAAGTGTGTGAGTATGCCCAGTATGACCTTTCAGTATGTTGTTGTCTGACATTGCCTTCATTTCTCTAAGTGTGTGAGCATGCCCAGTATGACCTTCTGTATTGCATGTGTGGATTGATTCCAGGTAGTTTGTACTCCAGTACAGACCTTTGTGCTGTACACCTACAGGTAGCAAACTGTTTCTCCAAGGTATCCGTCGATCATTTGGCAATATGGGGACAAAGTATGCAGGGGACAGTGTGTACTGTATGTGATTGTGTCTGTGCTGCTTCAGCTACATGGTACTGCTGTTACCAGAGATATTCAGACATGTGTACTGTTATACACTGTGATGTTTTCTGTCCTCATATACTGTCAGTTGGACATTCCTGCTCACAGTGATGTATTGGGGGTCAAGGGTGACTGCAGCTGTGTGCAGTATTCTGGGCAGACACCTACATATTCATGGTAGGTTATGGCATCCTGGTGGGGGAGCTGCAGACACTTGCTGCTGGATCTGTGTATCTGGTTCAGCACCTTAATACAGTCCTGGCAGAGGATCCCATACTTGTACATCCATTAACATGTCAGTATGGTCTTATATTGCTATGGCAATACCTCACAGCTGTACAGATTCGCACAGGTTATCCAGAGGCAGGGGCCATGAATCAGGACATTACCCCTATTGTGGTGTATGGGAAGGTATGTAGCCACCCATTTATATGTTTACAGCCAGGGATAGTGTGTGTACACAGCTTTGTGTCAGACCTTGCACATTCCATGCTGACCATGCTCCCACCCTCTCCTCTGTTATTCTAGCCTCTTCCTTATATTATGTATACATTCTCTGATACTTTCCACATGGTTATCACCCCATCACAGCTGTGTGTTGGTGTTGGTCCACAGTTCATACAGTGGGACATGGTGGACATGTTAATGTGGTTTATCCACATGACCTTGTATATGGCTTATGTGGAGTGTGTTGTGTTGTTATTTGGGTGTCCATGACATAACATGAATTGGCAGTACATGTGAGACACAGGGCCTTGGCAGAGGCCTCTGGGCCATTAGGTGTTTCTGCGGGCCAGATGTAGCAGGCCATTGCATTCTGTCAGTCCTACAGTCTCAGACCACTATACAGTATACACCCTTGGAGTGACAGGGTAGATGTGATAGGTGTGCATGCCAATACCTTCTGTCAGTCTTAATCAGGTGGTGTTGATGCTAGCAGGGTGCTATGTACAACTAGGGACATGCCTGCATGGGACACATGCACTGCATTCTGCGTTCTTCCGCTATTGCAAAATACAGGTGGGGTCATATTGCACCCATTCCCCACAGCAGGGATATGACCAGAGAGGTAACTGTGGGTGGTGTTTGCATGAGCTGGGTGCATGTGTGCTATGGACACTATTTGCACCTGGCACACAGATATGCATGGGGCATTCCAGTTATGCTGGCATGCGCAAGTACATCAGCTGTTTCCCAATACATCAGTCCTATCTCCTTTATGATCTGCATGTGTTCAGGCAGACATCACCAGTATCCTCTACTACACAACCAGTTAATCTGATGCATACCTGTATATACAATTCCAAAGGTGTCTCCATTTCACAGTGACACAATATATACTGTATCTCTGGGGTACTTTCCCCTGTGTACTGCTTATATATCTAGCCCAACAGCCATGCCATGTTAGTCTTTCAGATGGTGACACATATTACCACCATGCAATGGCTTACTGCTAGCATGTGTTATACTGGTGGGTATTGTCTTTGGCACTGCAGTTGTGAGGGGTTGTCTCTCTCATCAGTAGTAGTGGGAAATGGCCACCAGGTCTTACCTCAACATGCATACATGCTGACTACTCTTACACAATATGAAACACACACCAACCTAACCCACACAGACCTGCATATTGTGCAAATGCTACAACCTATCCTGCTTCCTTGGCCACCTCTGGGCATCTGTGCTCCACTGGTGTTATACCTACACATACATGTTACTACATTTCTACATAGGGTTGTGGAGGGGAACATCTGACTGTTATGACATGTGTACATCGGATTTGGTGGGGGCACACCAGGCCATTACTACATTTCTAAATAGGTCTGGGGGGCACACTGGACTGTTACTACATTTCTATGTTGGGTTGTGAGGAGCACACCTGACTGTTTCTACATTCCTACACAGGATTGTGGGGGGGGGGACACATGACTGTTACTGGAGTTCTACGCTGGGTTAAGGGAAGGGGCACACCTGGCTGTTCCTACATTTCTACATGGGATTGTGGGGGGACAGACCTGACTGTTTCTACTTCTCTACACAGGATTGGGGGGCACACCTTCCTATTTCTACATTTCTTTGCAGGATTGGGGAGGCACACCTGACTGTTACTACATTTCTACTCTGGATTGGGGGAGGGGGCACACCTGACTGTTTCTACATGTCTACATAGGAGTGGGGAGCACATCTGACTGTTACTACATTTCTATATAGGATTGTGGGGGGACACAACTGACTGTTTCTACATTTCTACACAGGATTGGGAGGGCACACTTGATGGTTACTACATTTCTACGTAGGATTGGGGGGACACACTTGACGGTTACTACATTTTTACGTGGGATTGGGGGGACACACCTGACTGTTTTTACATTTCTACACATGATTGGGGGGCACACCTAACTGTTTATACATGTCTACATAGGATGGGGAGGCACACATGGCACTTGTACACATTTGCAATGATGGTGCTGGTATGTCAGGTACTCCATTTCATTTTGTATTCTAACCTATCATGCTGACTAGAGGCATATCAATGTACTACAGGTCTTAGCTTTGGTTGACCTACATATTAGTGTCTGACTTCCTACCCTTCAGAACTAACATCCCGCTTGACCTGCTGTAGTCTGTCTGTGTAGGCCTGGGGGAGGTTACCCATAGGCATCATTCAGAGGCCATAGCACAGCCTCTGTTTGTGTTTGTCTACATCTGTCCTGCTGGCTGAGACTGTTGTTGAGTATGTGAACCTCCCTGACTGGCATGTGTGAGTCATATGGACAAACATGATGGCCGGCACATTTGCAGTGGGTTTTGTCACCCTGTGTAGTACTGGCTACTATGGTGACTCCAGTATTTGTTACAGATGTCATGGTGCCACTATGGGTGTCTACTATCTGCTGGCATACCATTCAGCCACCCAATTCCCTTGCAGGCTCACATCCATACCATAGATACTGGTAACGACACATTCTACTCCATTTGACAATTGGTAGGTTGATTGACTTACCTTGTGGGTGTGCCAGTATTGAGGATGGTGCAGGAGGGCTGCCTATGTCAGATGCACATAGTACACTCCCTATACATGGTTGAGGACAGGTAGTGTCATGTTTGGCATCCCTTTTACTGCATGTGTGAGTCAGAGAGTAGTGTCATTCCCTGGGTCCCTACTGTGTCAGTGTATGTGCTATGCATTGCCTCTTTGCCAAGGCCAGGGCATACTGGGCATGCCTCCATCTGCCTACTGAGCCAGGCTCAGGTTGTTCCTCCTCCGAGTCACTCTGTGCCTGTGCAGGCCTTGGAATTGGTGGCGGGGTTGTGTGGCCTTGCCCCATGCTGTTCCAGCTGCAGCTGTTTCCACAGGATCATATTGTGTAGCATGGTACATACCATACCAATTTGAGTACATGTAGCCGGTGAGTGCTGCAAGGCTCCACCAGATGTGTCCAGGTATCAGAACTGTGACTTGAGCATCCCAAACACACGCTCTATTATACGTCTGGTCTGTGAGTGTGCCTCATTATGGCATTCTTGTTCGGGTGTGTGTGCATTTCTGATGAGTGTCATCAGCCACGGCTCCAGTGTGTAACCAGCATCCCCCACTAGATGACTGTAAGGGATGTCCCCACTGGCAAATCTCTGGTACAGGTGTGTCAGATGCCAGATGTGGGAATTGTGGTAGCTTCCAGGGCAGCCAGCACACACGTTCATTATAATGCCCTGGGCATCACAGATGACCTGACAGTTGATGAAGGGGAAGCCCTTGCGATTGATGTAGACCCTACCCTCATCACCAGGTGGTGCTTTGATGCATATGTGCGTGCAGCCTATAGCACCCACTACCTCAGGGTATTCTGCTATTTGGTGGAAGAGACGCATATTGCTGCCCAACACCTCACGGGTGTTGAGGAAATATATATGCTCACCGGCATGTGCTGACATGGCATCCAGGAACTGCTGGAATACTCCGGATGCTGATGCCTGTGAGATCCCCATGATATTCCCATTTGAGCTTTGGGAGGTATCTGTGGCTAGTATTCCTAGGCCTACACATACGATAGTATCCACTGGGATGGGTTCCCCTCTGTCAGTTCTGTGTGTCAGGCATGGCCAGCACAGCTCAACAATTTGCTGAAGGAGGTCCCTGTCCACCCTATAGTGCACCACTATCTCCAGCTCATGTAGCCCCTAGTAGGTTACCCTGGGTCTGTACATCCTTCTCCATTTCCTCATTATGGGTTGGTCGACAGCATTCACGTCCTCACCACCCTCAGCCTTTTGCACATGTTGTATGATGCCTGCTGCAGCCCCTATCATTTTGTAGTTTTGTTTGTTAAAAGGTCCTTACTTGTATACACCGGTGGTGTAGAGTATGGAAAAAAACAGAGGGAAAGGTGTTTGCATGGTTTATAGCAGTCTTCTGGGCTGGGTTGGTCTGCTGCCTGTGTAATTGGCTGATTCTGATACATTTCACCTGCCAGCTGTGCTAGTTTTCCTTGATTACCTTCTTACAGCTGTTTTCCCTTCACATTGCCTTCCAGTTTTTGCCCAGGGGTGCACCGTGCAAACACAATTCTCAGATGTTCACGGAGTTGCTATTTCCTGGTTTACTTTTTTTTCCCTTTAAAACCTGGTGTGCGGCGTGCCCACCTGCTTAGGCAATGTAAAGAGTGCTAGGCAGCCTCAGACACACCCCCTTACTTAGCTGTGGTAAGCTAAGGGCAAACCCAAGCCACAGGGCTCCAGTCCACTTACAGCATGCCTGACACACACCCCTATGATGTCAGCTAACTCCTAGGCTTGCACCAAGCTAGTCCTACTCTTACACTGTTGGGAGCTGACTAGCATACTGGGGAAATCTGGGATTCACTATCATTCCCCTCATTTGCATAGATTGCCTGCTAATGCATAGTTACATGTCTCACACTGAGCCTTCCCCCTTAGCAACCACTACTCACTGGCCATGTTGTCTCCTGCCTGCCATTAACTACAATGACAGAATAGTGATTTTGTTTAGAATGCTTTTGTTGGGGGTTTTGTTTTATTTTTAGCCCGATCCCGTTTGTGCGCCACTGCCCTATGCTTAAACAGCCGAGATCGGCTAAAAAAAATAAAAGTTGATACTTTTATTTTTTAAACTGTTTTCACTGCCAATGGCCTTATATTTGGCCATTGGCATGCTTCTTGAATGATATGCACCCTTTATTTGGAGCTGTCACGGCTCTGTTTTGGAATTTGCAGAAATGTACTCAGTTACTAACCGAGTACATTTCTACAGATTACACTAGTCCTGCATGGCCTATTTTCAGCTTCCTGGATCAGATATTCACCTCATTTGCATGGATTTCTCCTGCAAATTGGGTAATTTGCATACAGGGGTTGAGTCCGTGCAAGACTAGTGCAGGAGCGCTCGTGCACACCCCTACAGGCTATTCCTGGATCACACGGCAGACATATTGCCTGCTAGAGCTCCTGCACTAATCCTGCACACCATGCAAGGCTTGCAAAATCCAGGGGAATGTCTTTAGACCACCATAATTAATAGAATGTTTATAAAGAACATTATTGTTCTGTTTGGTCTTTAGGGTATAGGCATATTATATATCCTCTGTGACACCCTCCGACTCACAGTTATTTCCATTGGTCCAGTCTTTAGTCCATTTTAATCTGCATGAATCTGGCATGAATCTTGAAAATATTCAAAGAAGTATATTTGTTGTGAGACATCTACTTTGAGTTCTACACAGGAGCTGCTAAATATGCAAAGCTTCCGATAAAATAGTAATACACAGCTGTATCCCAGAGACTACCCCTTCTCTGGAACAGACTCTCTATCCATGTGAAGCAGAGTTCCTCCCTAACCCAATTCAAGTGTAACTTACTTGGACAATTGGATGGGAAACCGGAAATTCATCCATAGTTTGGCACCTATGTCTCTAATGGTCACAGGCAGCCTGTAAGTGGTACATCTGCCAGGACCCTGCTTGTACATGTTTCATCTCCCCAGCCCCTGCTCACACTTATCAAAGGTATCAGAACTTGTCAAAACTCTGGGATGCATGTCTAGACTTAAAAAGGCCCCTGTGGTAATTAACCTATTAAACACCTATGAACTTATAAACCTAAATGAATTACATAGAAACAAAAAAGTTTACAGCGACACATAAAAACAATGACGTTTGGGGCATTCATTTTCTTTATATTTTATTATTCAAATGATATTCTGTAACCGCAGAGTCAAGCCCTATGATCATACTGTTACACCTAAAACCACCTGACAAGAAGGGTAGAAGAACTCCCCCAATTTCCTTTCCCTAGTCGACATGAATATCATTTTGAATTTTCCCTGAAAAAAATACAAGTCTACTGGAACCAGTCAAATAATAATAATAATAATAATAATAAAAAATTCAAATACAATAACATAAAACATATACATAAGTAATATATCCACTCAAAGCAAATAAGTGAAACCAAAGCACGGTCCAGGTCTAGACTCTAAAGAGGCAGACACGTATCAATAAAAAACAAACTTTAGTGAATGTAAAAACTATAAATGAAGTGAGCACTTTTGCAATGCAACTTATTGTTTCATCAGACTTAAAACACTCCGTACAACATTTACATATATATAATACTAGTAACCCCCAGTTAATGTCCACGGTAACAGATACCCAAGTCAGAGTGAATCTTAAAGGGATAAACACAAAAAGCAGCCATATGGGTCACGTTTTCCCTCTCATCTTCAGAAAAGGTACTAAAGGGGTATGAGCATTTTAACCTCTCAAATAATCAGCATGTAATCTAGTAATCCATTTAGCTTCCACTACGTCTGTATAGATAGTAACATCACCCTTCCTATCACTCTCCTTAACATCAGTCACCATGAACTTAAACGTATGTTCAAGACCCTTCTGTTTGATATGCTTGGCAAGTGCATTATTAGGAGCATAAATCCTAATATCTTACATATGTTCTCTAATCCTTTATTTAAGTACTTTATCTGTTTTACCAATATAGAACGCACTACATAACTGGCACAGAGCTAGGTACACAACTGGACAAGTATTACAATCTGCACTAACCTTAACCCTGTAGCATCGACATGTGTCAAAGTGTGTGAACTCTGAGGCATTACTGATGTAGGAACAATAACTGCATGACTGACAGGGTACAGTACCCCTGCTCTGTTCCTGATCAGGACAATGTAATGTTTGTGGGTAGCATAACATTCTATGTATCGACTTCTTATTCCTATAACAAAACTGCGGTTGATTACCTACTATGTCTTTAATCTCAGGAGATAACATTAAAAGTGACCAATGTTTCCTTTCAATATTTGAAGTATCTCTAGAATTACTGCTAAAAACATAGGAACTTTAAGTACATCAGATCTGACAACTCGTTTACTGTTCACAACCTTTTCAGAAAAAAGGACTGAATTTTATTCCAGCTCAAAATGCTACTTTAACTGACACTATAGTAGACAAAAATGTTTTTAAGGAGTGTATCTTTAAAGCTATTTTTTAAAGGTAAGAATAATTATGAGAAGAGAGATTTTTGAAAAAAAACTATTACATTTGTACCAGCTCTACCCCCTATGTTGGAAACTTTTGGTAAGCTATGTGAACATGACATATATGAATATTTTGATAAGAGAACAGGTCATAGAGTGTTTCACAATATGTCAAAAGATGAATGGGAAGCTTTGAATGATCTAATGAGTGATCTAGATATAGTAGTCAGACCAGCTGACAAGGGGGCAGGATTATTGTGATGACCACTCCTTTTATTTTATGTCTAGGAAAAGGACGTTAAACAATCCAGCTACATATACTGTTATAACTGAGATGATATAGTGACAACTTGACAACTAATTTTTAACATGCTGAATGAGTGTTTGTTATGTAGGTTACTTACATTAGATGTTCTTAATTTGTTGCTTGTTAAGGATCCCTTGATTCCCACTATACAGGGTCTACCTAAAGTACACAAAAACCCCTATCACCTTCCATTTAGACTGATTGTAGCTGGGGTTAGTGTTGGTGTACAGAAACCCTTTCTGTGTTTGTTGAAAAATATTGAGACCGGTGGTTGATAAAAGTTGTTATATATTGAGAGATTCTAAACAGTTTTTGCAAGATTTGTTCTGTTTCTCGCAGTAACGATAAGAATTTGCCCTCCTTTTTTGTAGCCATGGATGTCCAGTCTCTTTTTACAAAGATTCCAAATGCATATGGCCTTGAGGCCTTGAAGAATTATTTATTACGTTTTAGTTCCTTTGATTATAAATTCATAGATTTATTATGTTTGTTTATGGAAATTATTTTAGAGTATGATGGGTATTTTTGCAAAATGATGGCATAGCTATGGGCACTTCTTGTGCCAATAGCTACGCCAGCATAGTTATGGCTTGGTGGGAAGAGGAAGCCATTATGAAATGTGAGAAGTTTACACCCCATATTTTATTTTATCGACATTTTGTTGATGATTTATTGTTAATTTGGAAGAGTGACAAAGCTAGTTTACATGATTTTGAGTTATATATTAATAGTGTGTGCTCTTTTTTACGTTTTGTTTTGTATAGCTCTTATAATAGGATTAATTTTCTAGATGTAGAGATCACACTGCTAGGTGATGGTACCATCGATAGAGGTATTTATAGAAAACCCTGTCATATGAATGTGTATTTACACAGGCGAAGAATGCATCGGAATCATATATTCCATAATATAGTCAAGGGCCAGGCATTGAGGATGTCCTGAAGTTCACTGAGGAACTGGCTGGATTGAGGAGGACATTTAGAGACAGAGGATATAATGACAGGGAGGTTTCTGCCTGCCTGAATGAGGTTGTATGTATGAGAGAGAGGATTGGTAAACCATATTTTTTCTAAAAGGGTTGTGAACAGTAAATGAGTTGTCAGATATGCCAGAAGTGTCCATTTTCAATGGAGTCCCAGGGAGAAAAGCTCCACATACAAGACTTTTCACATACAATACAGAATTTACATTAATAAAGACATTTAGTACATATTATTTTAGCTTATACAATTGGTGAAAAAAACAGCACATAAGTAATCGTTCTCAAATCAAAGATATTATACAAGCAATACAGAGTATATACATGAGAACATTTCATATGAGTAGTTTTCAGCTAAAAAAATTTATACAGGACACTTCATGCAGTGGGTGAAAAGCAGATATAGGAATTAATTAGAGACTAGATACTTAAACTTTCACACTTATAGCAGCAAGTGTAATAGCTGAGCAATAGGCTGAGTCCTGTTGCAGGAATCAGCAAAGTCGGTGGATATTGTTGCAGATATAACTGGTGATATGATATTAAGGTAGGCTGCGAGAGTACCTGAATGTCTCAACTGGTTCAATGGTAGGTCTATAATGGTAAGGAAGAGAAGAAAGTAAACAGGAGGGATCAATGGTAGGACAATGAAGGTTAGTAGAAGAGGAAAGTGGACAGGATAGAGAGTCAAAGCAAAAAGACAGGTGGACATGAACGGAGGATGCCAGAGTAGTAGAGTGGGGGTTAGAATAGTTGTGATGGTTGAAGTTAGGTTATATGAGATGTGGTGTTAGCACATGTGCACAGCCAAGATGAGGTAAGGTATTGTTTCAGAGATGTCTTGAAGAGGGTTACTGAGTGGGTGGATCTAAGTGTTTGGGGGAGGGACTTCTAAATTTTTGCTATGGTAAAGGAGTAAAGCATCTGGCCAGCTGACAGTTTGGGTTTTTCTACATTTATGAGCAGTTGGTTGTTGGATTGGAGTGGTCTGTTTGGATGGTATAAAGTAAGTATAAAAGATAGAGCAGGGAGCATCAATGAATTATGAATGAGTTTGTGAGCTGTAGTTAGTTGGATAAGGTGAAATAGTTGAGGAGTTCAAGCCATTTTAGGTTGCGTAATGATAAGCAGTGGTGGGATGAGTATGAGGTATTAGTTACAAACATAGTGATTTTGTTGTAGCATGAGTCTAGTTTGGACTTTAGAGGGGACTGGATGTTGGTGAGGAGGGGCACACCATATAAAGGAGACGGTAGTAGAAAAGAAGAGGCAAGGGATAGTTGGGCTGATGCACTGAGTAGATGTTTGTGTTGGTAGAGAGTACCAAGATTTTGATGTGTCTTTTTGACATCGGACTGGATGTGCAGGTTGAATGTGAGGTTTTCATCTATGATGACACCTAGGAGTTTTGTGCTAGGTATAATGTTGATGGTGGTACCATTTAGGGATTTAATGGTGAAGTTCTCTTTTTTGTAGAGGTGCGGACCTTTTGGGGGCAAAGATTACTAGTTTGGTTTTGTTGGGCTTCAGGGCAAGATGATTATTAGACATCCAAATTTCGATGGAGGTGATGGCATTTTGGGTGAGTTGTGGTAGTTCTCTGGTGTTGTTGGCAGTGCAGATGATAGTGGAGTCATTTGCGTATTGGATGCCTGAGCCTTGAGAGAGTGCAGTGTGGAAGTTATTGATAAATATGCTAAACAGAAGTGGGCCTAAAATGGAACCTTGAGGAACACCAATGGTGGTGTTTAGGAAAGGGGAGAAAGAGTTCTGCCATTTAGTTGATTATTGCCTTTTAGTGAGGTAATCAGTGAACCAGTTTACAGTTTGAGGTGAGGTACCTATGTTAGAGAGTTTTGTTAGAAGGAGAGAGTGGGATATAGTATTGAAAGCTTTATAAAGCTCAAGAAATAGTGCAAACAATTTACCAGCATCACGGGCTTGGTTAACAGTGTCCAAGAAGGTGGTGGCACTATGTTCTGGCCTGAATCCATGTTGGGTGCGGGAGAGGATGTGGTTGTGAGTTAGATGGTGAAGATGTTGAGAATGAATACATTTTTCCAGAATCTTAGAGATGGGCAATAGTGTAGCAATGGGACGGAAGTTGGTGGTGTCTATGTTGGGACCCCTCCCTTGTGTAGAGGGAGGATATAAACTTTTTTTGCAGATGATGGGCATATAGGATTCTTGGATTGATCTGTGGAGAAGTATGCTGATAAGGTAAGCGATTGAGTTGGCTGAGATCTGCAGGTATTTGGCGGGTATGTTGTCAGGAGCATTTGTGCATGGTTTGAGTTTTAGAAGCAATTCTTTAATAATTGAGGTGGGTATAGATGACAGAGTAAAGTTGGGAATAGAGGGTGCACTGGTGTTAACTGTGGAGGGGTCTGTGGTGGACAAGTTGGTCTTGGGAAAGGTAGCAGTTAGACTGGCTATAGTATCTATGAAATAGGAGTTGAAGGTTGCAGCAATTTCAATGGGTGTTTTATTTGGGTCTGGGCTAGGATTATTACTAGAGCCTGAGTTTAATAGAGTTGAGAGAGCTCCAGAATTTCTTTGGGTTTTGCTTGTGTTGATTTTGTAATGTAAGGTAGTGTTTTGTTTTTTTTTGTTTTGTTGTACTAGGCACTTAACCTGGTTTTGGAGCCATTTGCATTGGGCAAGGTCTGATTTTTTTTGTTTGTTTGTTTGCCAGATCTTATATGATTTGTCCCTGCATTTCATGAGATCCTTAATGGATCTTGTTAGCCGACTGGCATGGTTGGTCTTTACTCTCTTTTGTCTTAGGGGAGTGAGATTGTTTAGTATGCTGAGAAAGGCTGAGTTGAAGAACTCAACTGCCTCATTAAGGGGAAGGGATTTTAGTGCATTCCAGTTGATGCTAAGCAACCTTTGGTTAAAGCTAGATGGAAAGAACTGGGATTCATCTCTGCTAACCCTGTACTGATGTTTATTATTTGTTGTGGTACATTCACATTTTATAAAGGCTGGTAAGTGGCCACTTATACAATTGGAGAGTGTACCAATGGACATGTTCTTATTTCAGTTGGACACTAAAATACAGTCTAGAATTGATCCATTAGTATTAATTTTGTTAGGCCTAGTTTGGGTGTTAACTAGCTGGGTGAACTTATATAGATTGATGTTGCAGTTAGAGTGGTGTGGGGATATGTCTAGCCAGTTGCTATTTACATCTCCAAGTATGATAATCTCATTTTTGTATATTAGTAGATATCCAGGCAAGGATTCCCTCAAGAATTGGGATGTTATTGCCTGGGAGAATGTAACTGACTATCAAACAGAGGTTTTTACAATTATTCATTTAAGGAAAGAAACTAGAAGTTTGGCTGTGGAGAATTGTGGGATGGGTTTTGTATATGGGACAATAGTGAAAGATATAGGGTATATTAGAGAGATTCCACCACATTTTTTTCAGGGTCAGTCAACCCTAAGACAGGCAAAATCTGGGGGAATGAATTCTGTGTCCTTAATATAGGGTTTTAGCCATGTTTCTGTTGCATCAATAATATCAGGTTTGTTGTGGGCTATCCATGCATGAAAGTCAGGTATTTTATTTTTGATGCTTTGTAGGTTAATTGTAGTGAGGTTTATTGACTTATGGGAGTTGGGGGTTGCAGAGGAGAGGAGATGGTACCTGGATTGGGATGTATGTCCCTGCATAATGATAGGTTTGTTACAGGATGTGGGAGAGTAGTGTATTCTAGTTTCTGTTTTACTTTGATTGGATAATTTAGAGAGAAAATATTATTGTTGTGGTGATGGTGGGGAAGGATTTTTAATCTGGTACATAATAATATGCTCGTGTTGTAAAGGCTGGCTGAAATTTGTGAGAAGAAAGTGGTGTGCTCAGACTGTATGGAGAGAGAGGATAAAGGGCAGTGGGAGGAAGAGGTAGAAGAATGATGTAGAGAGGTTAGATGTAGTAGGATATTAAAAGAGAGTGATAAGGTAAATAGAGTAGTGATAGTAGACATGGACATTGTAGTATGGGATGTGGGTGTCTAAAGGACTAAAAATTAGTGTGCAATAGTGAGATTTGGTGGTGGAGAAGAGGTAGTACTGATGGGGTAATGATGAGGTGAGTTAAGATGTTGGGTATGTGTGGGTTTGGTTGGAGGTGTGGCTAATGGTGTAAAGTGAGGGGAAGTGACAAGGTGTGACTAGTGTAGTGAGAGCGGAATTGGAGAGGGATAATTGGGTGGTGGGTTAGGAGGGAGGAGCTAGAGTAAGTATAAATGTAAATGATGTGGGGGTGGGTGGGAATGGGGGCAGGGCAGGGGAGCAGAGTGAGTCCGAGTACAGGAGAGTAATAGGAAGGGTGATGTTACTAAGTATACATAGTGGAAGCTAAATGGATTATTAGATTACATGCTGACTATGGGAAAGGTTTAAATGATCATACCCCCTTAGTACCTTTTCTGAATAGGAGATGGAGAAGCTGAACTATATGGTTGCTTTTTGTGTTTACAACTTTAAGATTCACTCTGACTTGGGTATTGTTGATACTCTGTTACTATGGACATTAATTGGGGGTTTGAATATGATTGGTTACTAGTGTTATATATTTGTCGATGTTATATGGAGTGCTTTAAGTCTGATGAAACAATAAGTTGCATTGTGAAAGCGCTCACATCATTTATTGTTTTTACCTTCAATAAAGTTTGTTTTTTATTGACATGTGTCTGCCTCTTTAGAGTCTAGACCTGGACAATGCTTTGGTTTCACTTATTTGCTTTGATATATTTGGATATATTTGGATATATTTCTGTTATTTTTTGAGTGAACCAGTTTTCCTTGCAGCAGTTAAACTTTGCATTGTGGTGTTTACATACATAAGTAAATAAATACATAAAGTGTATTGCCTCTGAAAGTGAAACATAGAAACACAACTCAGAGCTTGTTTTATCTCAAAATATTTACAGGTCTATTCCTAGTTATCATTTTATGAAACTTCTCTATGTGGAAAATTTTCAATCCATATATATCTGTTAATCATTGTATATTAATCCGATCAGATAATGGTAGTAGAAGTAGTAAACTTAAACTCATCCTAAGTCAAAAAATAATAAAACATATGTAATCTAAAACATTATACACAATTACTAAGTATTCAGAAGTACTCCAGGTAGGGTAGACAGTCTGTTTCCAGTCAAAAATCCTTTATTAAGTACACAAACAATATATACTTTTTATCAGGCAAGGGAGTGGTTTATTGTGCTGTAAAATACAGTGTATTGATATACACATTAAATTCACATCTCTTCCTCTATCAGTGTGACATTTGAGTTGCTCCTGCCCTACTTAGTAGCTGTCATAATAATATAACCTTTATGTGCTTTAAATGAAATTAATAATGATGAGGTACCTCTTATTTTATCAGAATATAAATCTATGATTTTAAGATTAGGTGGCACGATGCCAGGGTAATCCTATGAGCTAGGCTTGTAAATGCTCCAGGGCCATTAGCCTAGTACACACCTATGAACCTATATAAGCCTTAGACCATTTGGCAATGTAAAAATAGATATAAATATAAATTTTGCATGCAAAAAATCCATTGTGCAAATCATATTCTATTTCCATAAACTATT
This sequence comes from Protopterus annectens, assembly GCF_019279795.1. NCBI lineage: Eukaryota > Metazoa > Chordata > Ceratodontiformes > Protopteridae > Protopterus > Protopterus annectens. The sequence goes on along the minus strand of NC_056741.1, from coordinate 270,793,799 downwards.
AACACAGATCATTTTCATCCTTCTAGACTTCTTTAAGTTTGTGTACAAGAACCTAAAAACTATCTACAAAAAATATTATTGTATAATTAGCTCAGGGAAGGCAGGACTTGAGCAATCTGTGTAATATTAAATTGAGTAGTAATTATTAAGAAGGAAACCATATATATATAGTGAATGAAAAAGAAGCATCTATGCAGTTTTTTTCTTTTATACATTTTATCTCACTCTGTAATATGTAAAGATAATAAAAGTATTTACAAAAAAGATTCCATTTTAGTGGTTTGATCTGGCAATTCAGATGTTGTAACAGAGCCCTGCATGTTGCTGCATCCTCGCATAATTTGGGTCCCCTCAACTCAAAAGATCTTCTGGTGCTTTATATCTCTGTTTGATCACTTAGGTGAGAGGCTGCCGGCTGTTTTCACAACCAGGCTAGAAACATGGAACAGATGTTTCTTTGTCTGTTTGGCCCCAATAGTGAATGAACTAGCATCCCAAAATGGGGTTTTAGGACACCCCTTTGTTATAGCACTTGTTTCAAAGTGTTTATTAAAACCTAGGGTAAACCACTACAGAGGTTATTATTTTCAGTCAATGATCCTTGTGTTGTTTTAAACCATGTCACTGTGTTACTTGTATTTTATTGTATATATATATATATATATATATATATATATATATATATATATATATATATATATATATATATATTTATTAATATCTTTGTAAAGTGTTTAGGGTTTAAGTGCTATAACTGAATGAATGAAGAAATGAATGAAAAAAACCTAACCACATTGTTCCTACTTTATTGTTAGTTAGAACACAGTTCTTTTATAGGATATTAATTGTGCATATTATCAACATGTTTCTTTCAGCAGTTTATTATAAACTTGCTTGACTGTTATGTTCATAACAGCCACGTACCTAGTTAAGGACATGTACACATTAAAAGCTAGTTTCTCTCTTGGCAGTCCCTGCTGTTTTCATAAACACAGCAGTAAAACCTGGTCATTTTTTTTAATTTAACAAAAGCAACTATTGTGCCCATATTCAGAGTGATATCAGACTAATAAATTATGTAGTTTTGTTTTATATATCTGATTGCAAATCTCTTATTCATTAGATTTATTTCCTATTAAAGATCATATTGGATGACGTGAACTAGTGACAACGTCTTTCTCTCTTAAATTTCAGAGACTCATTTGGGAAGGAAGTTAATAGGCCATGTCTAGGTATTTCTGATGCATGTAAACATGCACAAACAAATGCACACACACAAACACACTACACCACCCATGCATGCACACAATACCATCTATTTCAGGGATCTGTGACATAACCAAAAAACTGAGCTGTACGTAAAGATCTCTATTTTAGGCAACAGTGATATAAAATTAGGTTCGGTGGTACAGTAGTACAGAAACAGAAAAAACATGCAGGTGCAGCACGATTAATTTGTATCATACAATGTCAAAACAATTAGCAAAATAAATCCTCTATAGGATGTGCCGCAAATGCAACATATAATTGTATGGCTAACATAGCTATAAGTATAAACTTTACTTATCATTATAGTAACCCAAATATGACTTTTTATCATACAAGCGAAATGAGCACAAGCAATGGATAGGTAGGGAATGCATGGGATCACAAGTGTATGTTATGCCATTACAACATAGTAAGAAATATGCAATTCAGTTTGATTTTGTGAAAGGCAGGTCCTTTTCTGAAAAGTTTGCAGAGGCTGTTTACCTTGAACTAGCCAAAACATTCGACTCTGAACGTGTAATTTTATCTAGTGAGGTACCACAGAGATCAGTGAAGGGCCCTCTTCTTTTTGGTATTTATTTTGCATATATTCAAGCCAATATCCTAGGAATGTGGTTAACCAAGTTTGCCGATTACTGCAAGAAAGGCAATATTATCTACTCATCTGCTGATACTGTTCAGCTCAGCTAGGGTTGGAATATGGACACACCTGTGACATGTTAAATGCACAGCTTAGTAGTACTCAGCGAAAATGCTGTTCCCACCTCAGATGTTATAAACGATACTCATCTCAGAGAGATATGATCATAAGAGACCTGTTTACTTATGTGGACAGCTCCCTTTCATTCAGTCTTTATGTTTCCACCCTAGTCAGGAAATCCTTCTGTCTTGCTCAGCTAATTTTCAAGGGGATAGCTTCAAGATGCAAAGATGCCATCCTACCAAAATACTCTTCTCTTATCAAACAAATCATCAAATACAATATTCTTTTGGTATATACAAATCCAAGTATGTCACTGGAAAGACCCCAAAGATCTAACCAAGAAAAATATCTCTCCAACTAGATTAGCATGACTCGTTGCTCTGAGGTGGCATGCATCTCACATTTTCAGCCAAGAAAGACCCAATCCAATTTCATCTATTTTTTTTTATCAAAACCAGTGGCTCTGAAAACACCCAGAATAAGGAATTAATTATACACCAACAAATAAACAAAACTCATAGGAAGGATAGGTTCCTAATTCAAGACATTCCCAGCTTATGGAGTAAGTTCCCCACTACAAGTCAAAGTACTACTTTGACTACCTTTAAGGGACATATAGACAAAACTTTACTTTAGGATTATAATGTATGGCCTGCTTGATTTGAGAGGTGAGGACTACTAAGTGATTGAAAACGGTTGCAAGAACGGTTAACGTATGTCTTCTTAAAGGTGAATATTGCTGGGCATTGTGTGCCCCCCATGACTGCTTGACTAGCATTGTTCCTATCTTCCTATATTCTTATGAACCTGCAGTGTGAGAGGGTCTAATCAGATCACATGAGAACAGCCTATGTGACCAAATGTGGTGAACAAACAAGACCCTTCTACACCAAGAGTTATAAAATATGAGTTGCCCACAGTCTTGCGATGATGTATTGCTAGTACACAAGAGCATTCGTTAAAAATGTGATATCTTTCATCTTTTAAATTAGGCTGACATATGTTGCATACCCTTTGATGTATCCACCTATCTGTGTTGGCATGAATTTGTGAGATGGACTTAAGATAGTACATATGCATATACCAGTGAATGTGGTGACAGACAAACAGTACATTCATTTTTTTGCAATTTCTATCCCTATAACCGGATTGTACATTATATAAAATGAAGCTGCAGCTTTTAATCCATAGGGTGGGTATGCTTTAAATTAAAATTATGTATTTGTTTTTTTATTGTATGCAGGTGATTTAATTTAGAATGCACTAAAATAATTTGTTTCACCGGTTAGGGAAAAAAGGCAGCAGCAATTTGAAAGTGAGTTTATTAGGTAGCTGAAATGTTCTGTCTTTCATTGCAGATACCAAATTCATCAATATGGGATACTAGGTTCTACCTCCTACCTGGAAACAAAACACCTTTTTTGTATAATTTCAATAATATTATCTACAGTAAGAAGCTGATTGAGTTACTTTAAAATTAGATGAGATGCAAGTGAGATTTATGTGTCAGTTATCCATTACCAGCAAGTGAACTAGTGTAATGTAAGTGGTATAAAACTCCTTTAAAAGCATGCATGCTTGGCTGATTTATGTAAGTTTAACAGAAACAGTAGCTCTTACAGCAGCAAGAAACTTCAACCAGGAAGCTGCGTTCATTGTGAACGTTTAATCAGTTTTGATGTTAAACTAGTTGGTTCACTCTTCTTGCAATTTGGTGAACTGTGGGGGCTCAAACTGATGACTGGATTAGCACAGATGACAATAAGTTTACATAGCAATACCTATAAACATGGGGCATGCCATCTGGAAAATATATTAAGGTATGGCTGCATATTGCCTAGCAAGATACACATACTTCAGATATTTATACAGAAAGTCCAGCAGAGTTCTTGACTTTTCAAGATAGATGCAAGACTGGATTTTGTCAAACCATTTGGGAAAGCAAGCATTAAACTTTGTTTGGCAGAGTACAATAAAAAGACCAGCTGAGGTTTTGGGGTAGTATTTCTGATGATGCTTTCACATTCATTGCAGAGACAACAGATGATGCTTGTGCTACCAGAAGAAACAAGGGGAGTATAATTCAAACGATGTTTGTACAGGAAATTACTCAGACAGGACCATATTTCTATTGCCACAGGAGCCATCTCAGGAAGACCTTTGGGTATTTATTAACAACATTTTTATACTGATAGATTTCTTACCCACTGTGTATGTGTGAAATGGGGGAGAACTACATCATTTTTTAAGAATGTAGCAAGACTCGTTATGGCAAAACTATCTTTAGTCATGATTTAATGCCTATGCAGAGGTGTGGAAAAAGTGCATGGCAGAGATGTACACTGAATTTACATTATTCCTGGCACCAGTGTACCCAGAAGGTGGACAAAATGCTAAGGAATAGCAGAAGGATGAAATTACACAGAACACTGGGCTGATTCAGTTTCGTCTGTTAGAAAAGGTGGTAGTTGTTTGTTGTAATCTGTTGATGGACAAACCTTCATCCTTAATGAGAGAACACAGTTAATAGCTGCTCCTGGGAGGGATAAGATGGAAAGGTTGATCAAGTTATTTAATCTAATTGATAACAATGGATTTATCATTCACAAATAATGTACCTGGGTATTACTAATACTATAGCAGATTATTTGCCTCATCTTAATAAGAACAGATTCAGTGAAACATCCTCTGAAACATATCTGTGAACTAGCATTTTTTGTGGCAGTTAGTAATATTGAGGCTTGGATTGCCCCTCTCACCCTTGATGGGAATGGCATATTGATAAGGGGGTACATCACTTTGTTAGGGTGCAAGGGAACATCACTGGAAATCATGTTGGCTAGCCTCATGAAGCATTTGAGGAATGTGCATTAAAGTTGAAATGGATGAGATAGGAAGTCTTGGCTCAGATGATATTTCATGGTACTAGCATGATATCAGAAACCCAAGGGACATTCATATACAACAGAAGCAGTTCTGCTGAACTAGGTGCTAGAAGGAACTTCACTAAGACAAAGAGTTTTGTGACAGCCCCTTGATCAGGAACAGCTCATGCTATTGGACTGCAGGACTGCAGCCCACCAGCTATAAAATGAAAGAAAAAGAATACAACTAAAATAATTAGCTGTGAAGTCCAAGAACTAGAACTGTGCATGCTCAGTGAGTCATGGAACTCGAACTGCACATGTGTGCTCAGAGAGTTCAGGGTTTCTATAAATCCAGACTGCTGTTAAACCAGTTTGGATTACAAGGAGAAGGCATCAGTGTACAGATGCTCAGAAATCTATACAGTTTGCAACCACATAGTCTGGAAGGAGATCAGACTGCCACGTATGATGTGGATAGCAACTGAGTGGCTCTCGCTGCAAGGGAAGGGAATTTGCATTTATTACCAGGGAAGGGATGTCTCCAAGAATGAAGCTGCAAGGGAATATACAGATTTTGTGTGTGTGTGTATATTCCCCAGTTAAATATACTTGGTGGCTAGAGTTACTCAGGCTCAAACCCTGTACCTTGGGTACAGGACAGGTAGGAAGAGCCTGAATTCCCTACCTACCACCACTTGTGAAACCTGTCCAGATTTTTGCCTCATATTTTTGTTCTGTTCTGTTCCTCATATAATCTGTGATTTTCTGAATTTTTGTAATCAGTGAAGGATTGAATTCAATACATAATGACAGGCATTTGAATTTCAGACTTCATATTTTTCAGAAAATACATGGTAACACAAAACCTTTTATTCTAGCAAATTTCTAAATTTATAAGATCAATATTTGAAATTTGTCCATATTTTTGGGGCTGTATTCCCCATTATTAGCTTTGTCCATGTTTTTTGTGCTAAGACGTTGAGAGCTATGGTGAGAACTGAATTTACTGAATATATTTGGGGGCTGTATTCCCCCATTATTGGCTTTGTCCAGATGTTCTGTGCTAAGAGGTTCAGAACTATGGTGAGAACTGAATTCACTAAATGATAGCCATTTAAGTTTCAGTCTTCCTGTCTTTCAAAAAACAGCTGGATTGGCATAGTGGTATGTTGCTCTGACTGTACTGCACATGGTCCTGGGTTCAAGACTTGGCAGTGAAATGCATGGTGGTAACACAACATTTTATTCTAGCAACTTTCCAAGATTATGCAAGCAATGTTTAAATGTGTCCCTGTTTTTTGGGCTCCCCCTCAATAAATTCTGGCTTTTTCCAGATTTCTTGCAAAGTTGAGATACAGTTGATTTTCAAGTGGATTTTACAAGGAGCTGAGCGCTTCAGGGGAAGAGAAGTTTATTGCTGCTTATGCTGAGTCTGCTTCCATTGTTAACATCATAACAGGTTGAATATTTACTTTTGATGCAGAAGGCTGTGTGTTCTACTCCCACAATATGTAGATGCATTGCTGATACTGTACTGTACTGTGTTGTACTTTTAAAGGGGGTGGATGCTGCAGTCCTGAGAATGTCCTCTTTGGTAGAGATACCTAGTAACTATGAATCTGTTATCAGTTTGCCATCCATTCCCGATTGCAATATTACTAGCTTATCGTTTTTTTAATATAACATAGGCAATTTATTCCTCAAAAGCAACAGGCACTTTATGTGTAGATGAAACAATGAAATATAAAGGTGTTTGCTAGCAGCAATCTCTTCTTTAGTTACAAATCTCTTTAATGTGGAATTATTTAGATAACGTTTACTTCTGCAGAGATTGTGCATATTTACTGATACTGGTGGATTGCAGAAGTTTGAGGAGACTTTTATGATGGAAATGTTCTGAACTAGGCAGTTTTGTCATTATTGGTGCATGCATTTTTTCATTGTTTGCTGGAAAAATGTTCAAAAAAATAAATTTAAAATGCCGTCTAACAACTGTACTGTATTACACAAGGAATATAATTTAATACAATCAGGAAGGTGTTTATGGATTATCTGTTCAGCTCAGGTATGCCGCCTCCCAGTTCTTGTTTGAATGTGTTCGATTAGGAACCAGGTAAATCAGCTGTCTACAAGCACAAACTTTTTTGTTACTGAATATTTTCACTGATTTGAGTCTGAATGCTACTGAAAGGGATGAAGCCAGACTGAAGCAATCACTTCTCTTAGAGTGTTGTTTTTTTTTTTTTTTTGGGGGGGTACTTATTGTCCACACCTAGGGAGCTAAGTCCATTGTATAGGATTTCTGCTGCACAATTCTCCCGGCTGAACTGTACCTCTCAACTGTCCAGATTTTCACAGAATAAATAGATTTTTGCTTCTTATTTTTGGTTTGTTCCTCATAAAATTTGTGGCTTTCAGGCAAATCATTTAAGAATGAAGTCACTAAATAATGACAGACATTGAGTTTCAAACTTCATACCCTTCAGAAAAATGGATGATAAAGCAAGACCTGTAGGCTGTTATTCTGGCAACTGTTTAAGTTTATACAAGAGCAATTTTTAGTACTGTTTGTTTGTTCCGCCAATATATTTGGCTTTGTTCAGATTTCCTGCGTTAAGATGTTGCGAAGAATGCACAAATAAATTGCTTTAAAAAATTAGATATATCCAAACCTATCAACTGTCCCCAATTTTGTCTCAAAATGTTGTTCTCCCCCTAATAATCCCTCCACAAAATGGCAATTTTGGAAGGAACGTGGAGGGTTTACAATTAATAAATAATTGTAATGAACAGAGTTACAGATTACTTTTATTTCAGAAAAATGCATGTAGATGTTCTTCTTGTTTCACTGTTGCAGTCATTACATTTGGGTAACATTGGTGGTATAGTGGTGAGCATAGCTGCTTTCCAAGCAGTTGACCCCGGTTTGATTCCCAGCCAGTTCAAGTAGTCTGTAGATTTAAGCACTCTTCTGGATCCTGCTGTAAAGACGCAGGCCTCTACTGACAACCATGTGGAGTCCGGCATGCCGCAAGATACTCAAGGTATTGGATTGATGGATGTATCTCCCTCAGACGGTACTGGAGCCGCTGAGCAGGCACCGGCTTCTGAGGGTGTATTCAGACCTCAACATTTGTATATCAAACCGACAATAGCTGCAAAACCAGAAACAAAAGCAACTTCTAAAACTAAAACACCGATGCATGAGCCACGTGCACAGGCCTCTATGCCTAAAAAACAGATGATCAAAATGGCTGAAGACTTTATTACCTTGATCAGGGGTACCCATCCCCCTCCAGATAAGAGACCTAGGGAAGACACTGACTATGAATCTTCAAATCACGTTTCTATTTCTTCTGAGTCCTCTTCTGATCAGGAATTATCTATTCCTCCCTATGAGGATTCTGATGCTGAGGAGTCTATTCCATCTGCATCTCCTCCTGAGGATTATTCATTTGGAGAAACGTTGCATACTTTGAGGGAGCATTTTCACTGGGAGAGTCAAGACTTCTCAGAATCAAAAAAGAGGCTCAGGGATTTCCTTCTTCTCTCTCAGCACAGGCCTTTAGCCATTCCCCCTGTCCTAGACATTGTGGATGATGTGTTTTCGGAGACCAGCTTGACCCCTGACTCCTTACCTCTGGCTCCCAGTAAGCCTAACAGATATTACAGGGTACCTGACTCACATCAATTTTTATTTAGAAACCCTGCTGCTGATCCTGAAACTATTTCACAGGGTCCAAAGGGAGTTAAGGCCTCGACAGCAAAAAATCCTACCCCCTCTGACAGAGATTCAAGGGCACTGGACAGATGGGGAAAAAGGTTTATACATCTGCAACCTTGGCAATCAGAGCCTTAAATTGTCAATTTCTTATGCTTAAGTACCAACAACATGTTATGGGATTGCTGAAACAGAAAATAATGTTGATTTCAGAATGTGCAGAAATTAAAGAATTGCAGGAATTATTGCATGCAGCTGAACAAGTAGGAAAGCATACTTTGCAATGTGGGTTTGATTCCTTAGAGGCCTCCTGCAGGGCCGCAGTTACTGGATCTGTGATTAGGAGGCATGCCTGGTTAAAGGAACAAAATTTGCCTGATCATGTTAAAGCTAAACTGCTAGATGCACCTTTACAGCATGATTCTCTGTTTGGTATTAAGGCATATGTTTTAAAGAAAATGGAAGACAAAGCTAAGTCTATGCAAACTGTTAAAGATTTTTTTTTACAAGTGCAGCCACCAAGATTCAGTAGACACTGGCCTACAAAAAATTGGTCCTTTTCTGTGTCAGACAGAGCTCAAAGGGGCAAATCCATACACCCTAAGGTTTCCAGATACCAGGCGCAAGATTCGTACAGGTCAAAGCAATGGGGCGCTTCTACCGCCAAATTTGGAGGAGATAAAGCACAAACCTACAGAAAGCAATCCCAATGATGTCCCTCTGCCTATACCAAACACTTATCTTTATGGCAGCACCCATGGGGGAAAATTAGCACTTTTTGCTCAAAATTGGCAGTTAATAACCCAGGACAAGTGGGTACTAGACATTGTATCACAGGGATACAGATTCCATTTCCACACTCTGCAAGTGGCAAATGGTTGGCCAGATCTGCCAAAAAATCAATGGGCAGAGGCACAGAAACAGGTTAATCCCCTCATGGATGCGGGGGCCATTCAGATAGTACCAGAAAAGGAAAAAGGACAAGGTTTTTACTCAAGACTGTTCTTGGTACCCAGAAATGACAAGGCCTGGCAGCCAATACTGGATTTATCGATTTTGAACAGATACCTGGACATTCCAAAATTCAAAATGCTGACTTTGCAGCAGCTTCTGCCCATGCTGGGCAAGAATGCTTGACTGGTGACATTAGCCCTAAAAGAGGCATACCTGCATGTCCCAGTAAGACAATCGTGCAGAAGATACCTCAGATTCAAGGCTGGCTTAATGCATTACCAATTCTCTGCACTGCCTTTTGGCTTATCTACTGCACCCAGGGTCTTTACAAAGTGCCTAGCACCAGTAATTGCATTTTGCAGACAAAGAAGTATACAAATATATCCTTACTTGGATGACTGTCTCATTCAAGCAGAGACCAACTACATTCTTCTTCGACATCTGGCATTTGTGAATAGGCTTCTAACATGCCTAGGGTACACATTAAATGAAAATAAATCACAAATGGTACCCTCTCAAAAGATAACATTCCTGGGTGCAAGCTTGAATACAAACTGCCCAGATGGCTTACCTCATGCCAGACAAGCAAAGGCAACTGACTACTTACTTCAAACTGATGGCAACAAAGACCCAGTTATCTGCAAGACAAATTCTGCAGGCTCTGGGCTTCATGGCATCCTTCATCTTACTGATTCCAAATGCAAGATTGCATATGAGGAAACTTCAATGGTACCTGAAAAGTTTATGGAGTCACCATTCTCACAGTCTAGAAGCAATGATTCCTCTCATACCCTGCCTACAACTGGAGTTTCTGTGGTGGACAAAGGCATGTCAACAAAACATGGGATGGCCCTTGACTCTACCCCCTGCCAGCCAAACCTTAACAACAGACGCATTGGATTATGCCTGGGGGGCCCACATGGCAGGAAGATGCATTCAGGGCATATGGACCCCAAAACAAATGCATCTGCATATCAACCAGAAAGAGATGCTAGCTGTTCAAAATGCCCTAACAGCCTTCAAGGACTTACTTCATCTGGGACAACTACTGATAAAGAAGGACAACACCACAGTCATGTGGTATATAAACAAGCAAGGAGGCACACACTCATACCCCCTTTGCAGATTAGCCATGGCACTGTGGGACACAGCTTTGACCTACCAAATACATCTTCAAGCTCAGTTCCTGCCAGGAAAACAAAATACACTGGCAGACAATTTAAGCAGAAACCTTATGGATCCTCATGAATGGAAACTAAATCCACAAGTCTTCAGCATGATAACCGAGAAATGGGGGAGCCCAGACATAGATCTATTTGCCTCTCCTTAAAATTATCACTTGAAAAGATTCTGCACAAGGACGTATCACAGACAAGCATGGAAAGTGGACGCTCTATCCTTCAGTTGGAAAAACCTATCATTTTACACTTTTCCTCCTCTGCCTCTTCTCCCCAAGGTCCTCCTAAAAGTCAGACAAGAGAAACCAAAGATGATACTAATTGCCCCGGACTGGCCCCACCAGTACTGGTACCCAATCCTAAGGAACTTGTCTCAATACCCAGCTTGGACCTTACCACAAAGACCACAACTACTGTCCCAGCAAAACAATCAGATCCTCCACAATCAACTACAGACATTGAACCTGACAGCATGGCTGATCATGTAGTTATATAAACAACACCTCTCAGTAAAGCTGTGATGGATGTCATTTTGAAAGCTAGAAGCCCTAGTACTAGAAAATCTTATGCTGACAAATGGAAGAGATTCTGTGCTTGGAATCAAGCACAAGGAACTGATACAGTAGAACCAAATATTCCTCAGATATTACAATACTTAACTGAGATGCTTGACAAAGGCCTATCTTTCTCATCAATCAAAATCCATGCCTCTGCCATTTCAGCTCATTACAATACAGAGCCATCAATCTTTTCTCATCCTTTACTAAAGCAGTATCTTAGAGGAGCCAAAAATTTAAGGCCTCCTAGAAAATCACCATTACCTGCATGGGACCTCAATTATGTGTTGAAAAAGCTCACCCTGTCTTCATTTGAACCAGCTGCTACCGCTGGTATAAAGTTCTTATCATGGAAAACAGCTCTGCTACTAGCAATTACTTCAGCAAGAAGAGTTTCAGAGCTGCAGGCCCTCATGGCTGTAGAGCCTTTTATCATATTTTACCTAGACAGGGTGTCTCTGAGAACAAATCCTACTTTTATGCCTAAGGTGGTTTCCAGTGTGGCTCTTAACCAAACAATTCATCTGCCAACTTTTTATCCAAATCTGCAGAACAAAGGGGAGAAAATTCTGCATTCCTTGGACGTACACAGACAGCTAAGATTCTACTTGAGCAGGACTAAAGCTCTAAGAAAAACTGAGCAATTACTAGTGTCATATGCTGCAGGATCAGAAGGAAAGGCTATTTCAAAGCAGACAATTTCAAAGTGGATAAGCCACTGCATCAGTTTCTGCTACTTACACCATGGTAAACCTGTGCCCAAGGGCATTAGGTCTCATTCCACCAGAGCTGCAGCTACTTCAGCAGCCTTTCTCAGAGGAGTACCAACCAAGGACATTCTAGAGGCTGCTTCTTGGAGTTCTGTTCACACCTTTACAATGCATTATCATTTGCCTCTCTAAGTCCAGGGCAGGCTTTGCCACTGCAGTGCTGCAGGGCCTTATAGCTGCACCTAATGCTGTTTCGCTCCAGCCTCCCAACCATAGCTTTGGGATTCTACCCAAATGTAATGACTGCAACAGTGAAACACAAAGAACATAGTACAGTTGTGTACACTTACCATAAATGTAGATGTTCGAGTGTATTCACTGTTGCAGTCCCGGTTACCCTCCCGCCATCCCCCTGTCATTCTGGAGTTTATCTTTCCTTCTCTATCTTCTACAACCTATGCGGTGTATTTGCTTATAGATGAAAGTAAAGTTTATATTGATGCATGTATATATACATATATATATATATATATATATTTTTTTTTTTTTTTGCTACCTTTTTGGGGGCACCTGACATCAGGGGCAAGAAAAACTAAAGAAAATGGCATTGGCTGCATGTTTTATGCCCCTGATGACCTGCTGTCATGGAAGAGAAGACAGCAACTGACACAGGACCCAAGACTTTGGAATTCAGGCCGACTGAGGGCAACCTGCCAGCAGATTACCCTTGCATGTCCAACATACTTGCTGTCCCCCACTCCTCCATGTAGTGACTCTGGATGTGTCCAAGCAAGGCAGGGAGCAGTTATGCAGTGTAAGTGTACAGAGTATCCCCCCATCCAAAGTACACAAGTACTACAGTGGCTTTTCATCTGTCCTTGATTTTGCAGAATGTTCTGTTTTCCTGTCATATTTTTATACTGTTGATTTATGCTTATTACTCAGAAAATGCATGTTGTTGTAGTGCCTGTTTCTCTGTGTTTAAGTAAAAATGCCTTAATGACCATCAGGTAAGCTTGTCTGAGATTGTCTGATGCAAGTAAGCTTTAATAAGCATACTGTTAAAGAATTATCAACATTGAAAGCCTGTTTGTTGTTGCCATGCAGAGAATATTTACATAACTACATAATGTATAAGCCTTAGGTATTGAAATGCATATGACAGGATTTGTAATAAAGGACAGGATTACAGTATTTTCAGAAGCTCATTACATTTGTTGGAGACTTGCAGTCATCTTTGCAGGCTTTACCCGTAAACTAAACAGAATGCCAATCTTTCATGTGTGGTCCATAACCTGTGCAGTAATCCTTTAAGCAATTTATCTCAAGCTTGTTTCTTGTTTGCTGTTCATTTTTTGCTTTGATCATGTTTTCCCAATGAAGCCAGTATAATAGTTTTTGTCAGGCAGCAGGTCTTTTTTGGAAAAGATACATTTTTACAAGTGGGGGTATCACAGAGATTGATACTTTCAGCATGTTACTTGGTACTTTTATAAAGCTGAATATAAATTATAATTAGAGCTGCAGTGCAAGAAGAAGTGGTTTGAGTTGAGTACTGCTTGTTTTTTTATACTTCATTTTGACTGTCATTCCACTTATGTATTTAAAAACTAATTTATTTTTTCATGTCTCACAACCTTTTTGTTTCCATCTAGATATTAAGTAAGCTGTCATGTAGTCAATGCATTGAAATATTTGTTTTTTCTTCACCACTTCATTTTGTCTTGATTGGATTCTCATAATGATGGTTTGGTGTCCAGGGCAGCGTATTTAATTGAAGTCCCAGTTTTTGTGGTTTTGAGCATAGCTCTGCCCCTTTCTAGTTGGCCATACCCCTTCCCATTGCCCCAAGCCATTCAGCTATCTCCTGCAGCCCCCTTTGATTTGAAGTCACCAGCCACCACTGCCCTTGATCTAAAGGTATTTCAATGTGTGTTGAATATGTTAGTAATGCTATGTTCGGGGAAGATCAATTCAGACTATTCTGCTAATTTTGTGGTGAATTTCACTCTGATTTAGTGACTAAGGAGAAAAAAGATGGACTGGAATTAGGGTTGCCACCTTTCATTGTGGCTAAAACTGGAGTAAAGCCACAACCCTCACATAACCAGTAAACCTGCCCACCCCACCCTCTCCCACCCACACTCCGCCCATTTTGTGACATCACAATTATATCACATGGTGAGGAACGCCCTCTTTTCCCATTCTTGCTGCCTGTTTTTGGCTGATTTACTATGCTTTTCTGTAAAAAAGCATAGTAAATCAGTCAATTTACAAACTCTGATAGTCTGTTTCCTTTTTTGAAATTGAATACTCGAGTTTATACAGTGTTTTCCGGACTACCAGAAAATCAGTTTGATTTCCGGATAGTCCGGAAAAAAATGGAGGGTTGGCAACCCTAAATGGAAGCATTATGGGTTATATAATGAAAAGTGAAGCTGATTAGGCTTTAAGGACATGGCATACACTAAAGAGATTAACAGGCATAGAATGGATGTCACAGCCACGGGACAGCATTATACTGCACACGGCATACATGGAAGAGATCAGCAGGCCTAGAAAGGAATGTCACAGCCACAGGGGTAGCATTATGCTGCACACGGTATACACTAAAGAGATCAATAGGCATAAAATGGAAAGTCACAGCCATGGGATTGCACTATACTGCAGATGGCATACACTAAAGAGATCAACAGGCATACAATGGAATGTCACAGCCACGGGGTAGCACTATATCGTACACGGTAAACACTAAAGAGATCAACAGGCATAAAATGTAATGTCAGTCATGAGACAGCACTATGCTCTACATGCCATACACTAAAGAGATTAACAGGCACAGAATGGAAGGTCACAGCCATGGAGTAGCATTATACTGCACATGCATAAACTAAAGAGATCAACAGGCACAAAATGGAATGTCAGTCAAGGTATAGTACTATACTGCATACTTAAGTCATAAAGGAGGAATCCTTCCTGCACCATTAGTGTGGGTCAGCTTTGATATCCCCTTTTGGCAGTTTGTGATTGATAAAGCAACAGAGATTTGGCAGAGCATTCCTTTTGAAGTAGAGTACATTATCCTTACACATAACACTTGAATGTTGCACTTTTTCTTTTGGTCCTGTGGACTTTTGCTATTATCTTTATTTTATACTTATTTGACATTTTTATTATATCTTCTTTGCACTATGCCTTTTGAATTTATAGTCCTTTTAACTTTAGCTTCATCTTCTGCCTAGTTTTGATACTGTTCACTTGTCTTGTGATGCCCTGTCATATATTTTAGTATACTTACCAAAATAAATTTCACACAAAACTTTTATTTTGTATGCTTTATTCCCAGGTGGCCTGAAAAAAGATCATGTTCTATGGCCAGACATTCCTGATGGTGGACCATTGGGACTACCAGCTGCTCTGTTACATCTCCATGTAGCTCTCCTTTGGGAGCCTGTTCTCTGTATAGAAGCCGCTTGCCTCAGTACACATAATCTGCCTGTCTCTAAGAATTAGGGCCTTGTTTATTTTCCTCAAATCTCAGTACACATAATCCACCTGTCCTTAAGAATCAGGGTCTTGTTTATTTTCGTCAAATCTCAGCACACATAATTCTTCTGACCTTAAGAATCAAGGCCTTATTTATTTTCTTCAAATTCTGTAAAGTAGTATCTGAGAGCTGTGCCTGTCACATCTCTATTCATGATTTCGTCAAGGTCTCACCTTCCAATATATACCTAATATTTTTCAGTAAATGTAGTGTTACTATGGACAATTTTTTCTTTATTTATTTATTTTTTTTCCTTTTTTTATTTATTGAGTTTGCTAACCAAGTAGGTGTGGTCTGTTGCTGAGACCCTTTCCAGCTATGACCCAGTTATTAAAGAACAGTGAATTAAGAAGCATAGTGAATTACAAAGTCAATATGATTTGCAGCACAGACAAAGTACAATATTTACAAAAGTAGGTAGAGTTTTCAACATTAAAAACTGAAGTAACCACCTTCCAGATGAAGTCTAGGTCCTTTGGACAAATGTGACTCAGATTCAGGCTTACCACTATTGCACTAGCGACATCACCAAGCTCTGGTGGAGGTTAAGACACTGACTGTGTCTCCCCTACTGCCTTCCACAAGCTTTTCTCCTTTCTAGGCTATGTGTACTCATATGTACACAAGGTTATTAACTGGATCATAGCTGGAAAGGGTCTCGGGACTAGTCCATCTACTTTGTTAGCAAACTCAATAAATATCAACAGAATTATTTCATATTAAAACATCTGCTAGGATATCATCAAACTTTGCCACATACTTTTGTCTCCATGTTCCCCTTCCTGGTCCAAGTGAACTCTGGCCAATGGATATGGAAGTTTTCTATCTCTTGGCCTTAACTGACATGGAAGGCCCAGGCAAGTAATATCCTACTGTAACAACTTCAGGTTTAGTTATAGCTAGGTAGTAACTCCCCTGAGCAGCGGTTTACTCTCTACCAGGGTAGGAACAGACTCTTGTGATAGTCATGCGTAGCTGTACTTTCATGTCAAACAATCACTCTATTAGATACATTAAGTATCTTCTGCTACCTACCCTTTTTCTGTGGACATTTGGACCATATATGCTGCACTTTGTCACTTTGGAAATATTATCTCCTTGACTTTGGTGTGCACTGGAACCAGTGGCTTCTCTCTTTTCTTGCCACCATTGCTGTGATTGTTTAGGTTACCCTCCATTCCTTATACCAGTGTGTAATGCTGTATACTCCTTTCTTGTACATTTGTGCCATGGTGTCTATATATGCATTACTAGTTTTGCTCCTTTTCTCAGCAGTGCTATACTTTCCATCTGTTAAACCGATTCTCATGATTCAGGCAAATCACTGAGTGCTTGCTGTCTTGTATTTATCATAAGATCTCCCTGGATTGCAAAAGTAGTAATTTGATATACGCTCACCCATCTGTCATAAAAGTGTTTATTTCTGCAAAAAATCAGTAACACCATCTTATGAATGTCTCCTTTGCATTCTAAATAGTTTTTTGTATGCTTCAGGATTAAATTTAAAGCATTCAGTAGTGTCAGTGCCTTAACAGGTAGCATGCTTACATTTGGTGCTGGAAGACCAGTAAACTGTGGATTCTAGTCCCATCTCATATGACTGGATTGCTGACAGCATTAGGGGCCACGGAACTCCGGAAAGTGCTATGCTTTTTATGAGATGATGAACTGAGGTCCCATCTACTTGCGTTGGTGGTAGCTCAAGTGGATGTAAAAGATCCAGCGGCATCTATCAAAGAGAGCTGGAGAAGTTCCCTGATGCCCTGCAAAATTTCTCCTTGTAGTATAGATGCCATCTCAAGTCTCTCCTGAAAAGAGACCACTCTAGTAAGACTAACCTTGTTAACAAAGGATAAATAAATTCAAAGAGCATATATTCCCTTTTGAGTAAACAAGTTTTTGGAGTGTGTGAGGAAACAGGAGAACATGGTGAAAACCTCAAGCAGACACATGCAAGACATGCAGCATCCATGTAGAAGGCCCACCAAATGAGCATTGAACCAAGATCTGTTAGGCAGCAATGCTAACTGCTGTACCACTATGCCATATCTGACACTGGCAACTAGCCAACTAGCAAAGAAAAATGCTTATGTCATCCAAATACCTCTCAGTGTAACCATGCCACAAAAAAACTGACACTATTCACTCTTCAGAAAGATTTTTCTTAAATACTGAAAGCTTGCTGCCAAAACTATTCACTTCTGCTTTCACTGATAATTAGGACTCTCTTTGTTTATCATTTGCTGGACAGTGTCTGTAATTTTTGAAGATCAAAACCTTGAAGCTGAGAGTCAAGTTAGAATATACCCATGACAATTTGATTCAAACTTCTTCATGATGCTATCCTAACTTGGACCTTATCTGCAAATGCAACTCCCCTACATAAAGGTGGTAACACCAGTGATTTCTCCAAATAAATGCCCATCTCTATACTTTCACCTCTATCAAAAATCCTAGAAAAGTATATGTACACTCTCAATTGCTAAAGCATCTCATTAACAATAACTTACTTAAACCCACCCAACACTGCTTTTGGCCAGCACACAACGCAACTACAGTCTTACTTTCCTTTACCAATACTGTAAACAAAGCTCTTGATGCTGGTCTACTTACTTCAATTATATTACTAGAGCTATCTAAGGCTTTTGATACAATGTTACATCCTAAATTACTGTTACAACTTGAGTCCATAAATTGCTCCCCACACTCTCAAGCCTAGTTTTACAACTATCTTCACAACAGAACATAATCTGTCAGATTGCAAAACAAACAATCTGAATATCTAATCAACAATATAGGAATCCTCTAAGGAGGGCAGCCACGGTAGTGCAGCGGTTAGCATTGCCACCTCACAGAAAGAGGTTCTCCGGTTCAATCCTTGGCTGGGGTGCCTTCTATGCAGAGCCTGCATGTCCTCCCTGTGGTCATGTGGGTTTCCTCCAGGTGCTCCAGTTTCCTCCACCAACCCAAAGACATGCTGTGAGTGGATTGGACACTCTAAATTAGCCCTAGGTGTGAGGGTGTGCATGTGTGTGCCTCCTGTGGAGGGTCGGGCACTGGGCTGGCAACTCAACACCGTAAAACTCTACTGCAATCATGAGCAGACAGGTGATCTGCTATGGCAACCCCTGCCCAGGAAATAGCCAAAAGGAGAAGGAAGCCTTCAAGGGTCTATTATTGGGTCTGTGCTTTTTAACACCTTCATTAACAATCTCCATAGCATCCCAGCAAAGTACACTTATCCAATATGCTGACAATTCAATAATAATCAGTTCCTCTAAGAACTTTCTCAGATCTCCTAAAGTTAACGCAAAAAGCTCAACTGCTACTTAATCCCAAAATATCGAAACTCTTAGTTTTCTCATCCAAACCTCTAAATCTAGACTTTAAAATAGTCTCACAAAACAATTTTTATTTATTTTATTTTATTTTACATTTGTTTACCGGGCTAGTCCAACTGGATACATGTCCATTTTCAGTGGAGGCCCAGGGAGAAAAGCTCCTCTACAAAACTACTATAGTAAAAATAAACAAAAATGTACCATAATATATCAACATATACAAATAATATCGAAAAACATGTACTTTAAACCTACAGCAGGAGGTAAAAGCATTTGAGTACAATACGAGATTTAGTAAAGTAGACAAACACAAGTAAAGTACCTAATTACTCTATTGCATCTTTGTAAGAAGTTGAAAAGTAGTGATTTTATACCTTTAGTAAAAATGAAGCAACAGAACCAAATATGTAGAGGATAATTTAGAGTGATTAGATATAAGAAGAAAAAGAGTGGGTGTGAAGAATCAAATAACAAGGAGGTAAAAAAATGGTTAGTCTGGGTTGTTGCAAGAGCAAAGCCAGTGATTAGATAAGTTTTAGTTTAGTTTTACATAGTGGGAGTGATGTTTGCGTTGTGATGTCTTGAGGTAGTTGATTCCATATTTTACCAACTGAGTTGGAAAATGTGGAGTCACCTGCTGAGTTCTTAGATAGAGAAGTATGAATCTGTATTTTGTTAGAGGAGCGTAGGTTCTTCAGATTGTTATAGGGTTTTATGAGGGTGGAGAACATTGGAGTGTTGTCAGGGTGGTGAAGGGCTTTATGGGCAACTGTAAGTTGATTAAATTGTATTAGGTTGGGTAATTCTAGCCATCCTAGTTTTTTAAGATTGGAGCAATGATGAGTCCTGTATGGAGAGGCTGTAGCAAATCTGGCAATATTGTTATATGATGTAGCTAGTTTGTTAAGATTATGTTTAGAAAGATTTGTATAAATAGGGGAGGCGTTTAATAGGGTAGAGATTAAGTGGGTTCTAGCTATTGTAGTTTTGGCTTCTGGAGTAAGGTAAGATTTGATTCTATAGAGAGAACCTAGTTTTCTGTTAGTTGATTTTATTGTAGAGTCAATGTGCGTGTCAAATTTTAGTTGATTGTCAATAGTAATACCTAGAAGTTTGGTGTTATTGTCTGGAGAGATAAGGATGCCATTGTTGGCTGTGAGTGAGAAATTAATGGAGGGAGACAAGTGAGTGGGTGTAAAAATCAGGAGTTTGGTTTTCTTTGGGTTAAGGAGGAGACAATGGTTAGAGAACCATTGCTCTAAGGTTGTGAAGGTTTTTTGTGTGAGAGAATAAAGTTCAGACTGTGTTGGGGCTGAGCATATGATGGTCGTATCATCTGCATATTGAATGCAAGTTGATAGGGGAGTGGCTAGGTGAAGGTCGTTTATAAAAATAGAGAATAGTAGAGGACCTAAGATAGAGCCCTGAGGGACTCCTATAGAGGTGGGGAGGAGATCAGAGAGATGGTTATGCCAGAGTACAGCATGTTTTCAGTTATCCAGATAGGATACGAACCAATTTAAGGCTAGGTTGTCAAAAGAGAGGGACTTCAGACGATGGAGGAGAAGTTTGTGGTTGACCATGTCAAAGGCTTTGGATAGGTCAACGAAGAAGGCTGAAGAAGGAATATTATTGTTGCGTTTTTTGTTAATTGAGTCGATAAAGGATAGTAAGGCTGTGGTAGTACTATGGAAAGGACGAAAACCATGTTGGCACTTAGCTAGGAGGTTGTTATTTAGTAGGTGATTTAGTAACTGATTGTGGATGCATTTCTCCATTATTTTTGCAAGTGGAGATAATAATGCTATGGGGCAGAAGTTGGAGTACTCAGTAGAATCACCACCTTTGAACAGTGGGATGATATATGAGATTTTCCATATTGATGGAATTGTGCTTTCTTTTATGGTCCTGTTAATCAGTATAGAGATCGGGTAAGCTATAGCTTTTGCACCAATTTTGAGGAATTCTGCTGGTAATTTGTCAGCTGAGGGGGTCGTGGGTTTTAATTTTTGAAGTAAGGATGATATATAAGTGGTAGGTATGGGTTTGAGGTGGAATGGGGGGGAGTGGAGCTTTGGGATAATAGTTTGGAGGTATCAGGGCTTTGTTGGTTATCTAGCTTTAGAATGGCAGAGGTAAAGAAAGTATTAAAGGCATTAGCTGTTTGTAATGGGCAGTCAGGGTTGGAATCAATTGGATTTGGTGTGGCAACTTTTGCCAGGGGATAACAGGGTATTAATGGCAGTCCAAAATTTATGCGGTTGGTGTAGGGATGATTGCTGTAGCTGAGTATAAAAGTTCTTTTTATCTTGTAGGATGGCTTTCTTTATTACATTTCTTTGTTCTCTGAAAATGAGGTGATCAGTAGTGTTTTTTGTGGTACGCCATTTAGTCCAGGCTTTGTTCCTACTAAGAATTAGTTTTCTAGTAGTATTTGAAAGCCATTGGGCTGTTTTAGATTTTATTCGTATAGAACGCATTGGAGCATGATGTTCTAGGATTGTCAGAAAAGTATGATTGAAGTAGCTAACAGCTTCGTCTATAGGGAGAGATTTAAGAGATCACCAATTAACTTGCATAAGTTCATTTTGAAACAGAATGGGGTCAAAGAATTTTTTGCTATGGGATGATTTAACTTGGGTAGGGATAGTTAAACTTGTTTTATGCCTGATGATATATGTTAGGGAGTGGTCGCTGAGGTCATCTGGGAGAGTTCCTGTTGTATACTTTTGCTGAGGACTGTTTATAAGTATCCAGTCAAGTATACTTTCTTTATTATTCTGTTTGTTTGTTCTTGTTGGTGAGTTAATGGTTTGAGAGAAGCCATGCAGGTTAATAAGGGTGGGTGGATGGGTATGTTTACATAAATTCCAGTCAATATTAAAGTCTCCAAAAGAATTGTTTCTTGAGGGAGATTTAGTGAAAGCCAATTCAATCTTCTAAAATAGTGGGATTTTTTCCTGGGGGAAGATAGGTACAGATAATGTTAAGTGTTTTGTGAGGGTTGAGCTGAAGTTTGGAAATAATTATTTCTACATTATTGTCAGATGGAAGGGTATAATTTGTTTTACTTATTTGCAGTCCGGTTTTATAGAGAATTGCCACCCCACCACCTTTTTTGTTTAAGCGGTCTTGTCTGAGGATGTTATAGCCTGGGGGGATGATTTCATTATCTTTGATTGTAGGTTTGAGCCAAGTTTCAGTTAGACAGAGGATATCAAACTGTTGTACATCTAGAAGGGCATGAATATGTGGTATTTTGTTACAAATGCTACGTATATTTAATTGGGCAATTGAAAGTGATTTGGGGGGGTTGGTAGATGGTGTTGGTCTTATTTTGAATTGGTGGCAATTAGAGGATGGTGGGGGTGAGTTAGGGCCAGGGTTAGGGTGGATGTCGCCATCTATTAATGAGCAGATTAATATAGGGTTGTAAAATTGAAAACTTTTGCAGTAGTAGTTAAAATGTTTTTTAAGGCTATGAGTAGGATATTTAATGTGAGAAAGTCGGTGATATTTAGCTTGAAGGTAGGAAGTTTTGTGGATGGTATTGAGATAGCCTATTGTTGGAGCTAGGGGGATATTAGGGTTTGTTTGTGTGGGATTGTTAGAGTAAAAGGAAGGGGTTGTTCATAGGAGGTAGAGCGATAGGTGGTGATGAGAGTAGTTAGGAGGGTTAGAAGTAGCAAAGGTTGATATTGCTTAGACATGTTCAGAAAATCTGTAATTGAAATTGAGTGGAAGGATTGAGGGAAAAGTAGTAAGGAGAGAAGGTAGGTGTAGTAGGGAGGGGCTAGTTCTAGAAGGGGTGGAGGTAATTACAAAGGGGTGTGTTTATGAGGGTATAAATGTAGAGGTGCTAGGGGCGGGTGGGAATTGGGGGCAGGGAGAGGAGCGGAGTGAGCCTGCAGGGCGAACGGAGCAGGAAGACCCAAAGGACTGGTGTGGCACAGACCCAAAGGGGCGGTGTGGCACAGAGAAAACAATCTGTACTAAAATTGAACTTGTAAAAACAGCAAAAGTACTTGACTTTATAACTGACGATAAGCTCTCCTTTGAGAATCATGTACTCAGTACAATCAAAAAGACCCATTTTAAGCTAGGTAAACTGTATATGCATAAACTCTATATGGACATGTCCACCAAGTTAAAACTGGCTAACAGTCTACTTCTCCCTTCCCTCCTATATCATAACCCCATTTTCACTAACCTACACACATTTCTCATGAATAAATTACAGTCATGCCACTACAAAATAGCAGAGTTTGTCTCCAGTATGCCAACTCACACACATCACTGCCTAGCCATCAAAAGTTTACACTGGTTTGAATTCTCCCATTACCTATATTACACCCAACTAAATATTACCCATACATTGCTATACAATCCAAATTACTGCCCTTTTCTTCAAACTATGTCACATACACCCCAACCCGGAATCATAGGTCTTCTAATAAACATCTCCTAACCATAACTAAACCCAACAAAAGAGCTGGACAATGCCTTTATACCCATACCATTGCCAAACTATTGAATGCTCAGCCTCCCTCTATTACTCAACTAGACTGTATAAAAACATTCAAATCAGCAGTAAATACCACTATCTTAATAACCATGTTTCACACTTAATAACCATATCTGTTCATGTAATCACATGATTAAACCACCTTAAATAAGTTGTTAATTCAACTACATCTAAGTAGTATTTTAGACACGTCAATCTGTCAATTAACTATTCTCCATATTTTCTTCTTCTCACAGTTTTCCCCTATTACTAACCATTTAAACTCTATAATTAACTTGCAATACTTTTATTTTACTTATGTAGCTGTCTAAACGGAATGACTTAAAGTCAAGCACATTGGACTGAACTGACTCTATCACTGCTTCAGTTGTTATCTTCAGCATTTTGTCTATTGATGTTAACTGTCTTTGGAGTTTTTCTCCCCAGGCCTCCACTGAAAATGGGTTTTTGACCCAGTGTGCTTTCTTGGTCAACAAATATCAATAAATAAATAAAAAAAAATAAAGTTTTGATCTCCAAACATTTGAAGCAATGGCACCCAGCAAACAATGAGCAAATAAAATCCCATTTCAGTACTTGATAAATTTGTTACCTTCAGTGTTAAATATTCTCAGAATTGTTCAAAATACTTAGCTTTCTTTGTCTGTCTTGTTTTTGGTTACCTGGTTAACCATTTTTTTTCTTTTGTATTACATCAAAAAAAGTATTAAAAATAAATCTGACAAAAAACTTGAAGATGGATCTTATTGCCGGGACAGGGACAGGTTCAATAAATTCAAAGGCTGATTTCCTCTTTCTCTGTAATGTAATGGCTCATACTTACATTTTATAAGTTTAGAACATGAGTATAATCACTTCCTTCAGGGGCTATAATGCATAACCTTTTTTTCTGAAGTGCCCATTTAATCAACATGACGATTATAACATCTTTAATATTTTGAACTTCAAATTTTAGTAGGAGGTCCCATTTTGTGTCTCAATGAACAGCCTGAAAGTGTCCAGTTTGTTAACATGCAGCCCTCCTGGTATTCTGTAGCATTATTTGTCTCCTGCCATAATAGAAAATGACTGATGACACATTTCCTCTGTTCTTACAACCAAGCTCATTAACAACAATGGAATTTTTATCATATAGTCAAAAACAATGACACTCAACTAGCCGAGTTGTGAATTTCGTCATCAGAAGGAACTATTTCAAATGCTGAGTCAATTTGTTTATACACTATATCAGTTAAAGCACCGGCAGTCATTAAATAAAATTATGGTTCTTCAGTTTTATTTTTTTCAGATAAAATCCACATTACTGTAAGCTGTCACTCTTAAACTTTGTTGCTTTCCTCCAATTTCTTGTAACATTTATTTTACATTCATTTTATTCAGTTTATTTATCAAATATGTATAATTTATCTTTGCCTTGAAATCATTATAATTAACAAAAAATCACCGAAAACTGAGCTGAACAAAAATAGTTAACAAAATCAATATTAGTAAACTAGTTTTGTCTGGTAATTTCATTTTCACTAAATTATATTATTATTTTCACAATTCAATCCCTTCACACTGAGAGCAGTATTTTTTTCATTGTTGCTTCCATAATCTTTAATGTTATACGCTTTTCTGAAATGCTGGATTTATTAAGGATAAAAGGCTTACATTTGTCTTTTCTAATACTGACTCACTGTAGAGCAGCATAAGGAATTTCAACACTTGTGAGTGCAGTATGTTATGTGAATACTAGGCTAGCTGCTCTTACAGGCCATATTAAGCTTAACCAATTT